>NW_017671557.1:52050-84380 GCF_001879085.1 Nicotiana attenuata | reverse complement strand
GAGAGGTTGACCTCGAGGCACAGGATTCGAGATAGACCAAAAAAATGAAATACTCAAATCCAAAAATAAAAGAAAAAGGAACAAACAAGAAGTGAATTCAAAATGATGAAGCAGACAAAGATGCAAACTGCTCAAAATATGATTGAAGTCACAAGCTTCGCATGTCCCGCTTTAATCCAACAGCTGAAAAAAGAACCAGCACATGCAGCTTGCGAGCATTAAGATTCAGTTCGGAGTCCACAACAAAAATCAGCTACGACTCAAGATCAAGCTTCAAGAGATTTATAGATAGGAATCTTGTAACTCGTAATTAATAGGCTTAGCTAGCTTAGCTTTTGATTTTCCTTTTTGGTGTAATAGGGAGCTCAGCAAGCAGAAACAGCAGCAACAACAGTTTTAATCACAGCTTCCCAGTAGTCCCAGCTACCAAAACTTCCAGAACTACACTGACCTGATTCCTTTATAGCCAAGGATATGTAGGCAACCTCTGAAGCAAGGTTCGGTCATATTCTTTCAATAAATGCTTCTCATGGAGTTTCCCAAACGGGCAAAAATCGCTCGTAATTGCTCATTTTATCTTTGCCCGAAAACCCTTCGTGTTCCTGAGCAAAGTGAGGCAGCTGTGAGCACGTGATATTTGCCCTACATGAAGATAACTCCTAAAAATAGACCAAAAATAATTTTTATTGATTTTAGGAATTTTTCTTTATTTAGTTGCATTTCATGCATTTTTAATATTTAAAATCATAGAAAAATTAAAGAAAAATTGTCATTTTAATTTCATGCCATCTTAGGTTTAATTTGCATTTAGGAATTAACTACATCGCTAAATACTTTATCTAAATAAATAAAAATCAAAAATTGTATTCTTAGATTAATTAATTAATTAGTTGCATTAATCCATCATTAGCCAAAAATAATTGAATGGGCTAGCCATGTAAAAATTAGATTAAATTAAATTAGAGTCTAAAATGGCTAACATTTCAAAAATCAAGAAAGAGGAAGAAAGGGTTTTGACTTGGTCTTGTTTTTAAATTGGGCTAACTCCTAAATGACCCAATTGATTTTTAATCAACCAGCCCAAACCAAATTCCACCCCAAACCTGTCTGACCCGACCCGCCTAGCCCATAACCGGATCCCTCCCCTTTCTTTAAAATCCCTTTTTAACCTAGACCTAGAGACCGGATCAGGAGCGCAGCTTTTCACGAAAAAGAGACCCTTCCCCACGCTTCTTCTTCATCAGCCATTTTCGACCAACAGAATTCGACCCCCAAAAACTCCATCTTCTTCAACCCCCCCCCAGCCGAGCTTCAACGTCTTCTTAATGAAAGAACCAAAGAAAAAACCCTAGACTCCACTGTTTCTTCAGGACTCGAAACAGAGAAGCCATGACAGCTCCTTTTTTGCCTTGAACATACGGAAAACAAACAGCCACAAATTGTTATCAAAACCCAGTGACAAAATCAAGAGAAGGAGAGCGTCGAAGTCGTTGACAGTCTTAGTTCGAATTTTCCATTTCTGTTGTTGGTTTCCTATCCGAGTCCCTGTTCCGTTGGTGTCCACTCTGCTGGAATTTTAATTAAATTTGTTTGGAGTTCTCTTTTAAAAAAAGGGTTTGCTGGATATAACTGTTTGTTTGCTGTGTGGTTCAACTAGTAGCTGAGCTCAACCTATGGCTATGCTTTTTCCGCCTTTGTTTGGCTATTTGGAGCCCTTTTACTGCTGATTAAGGTACTGTTCCCCCTTCTTTATCATGTAGTTCTTTTTTTGATTCAACGAAAACATGCCTACTAAGCCATGTCAGTGTATAATTATGCCATACACCTGCTATAATTGTTAAATTCTGGCTGTTTGTGATTCAAAATGATAAATCTGGTACATTGAGAATCTGATTTTTTTTATCTTATTTTATGTAATTTCTGATATTAAGACTTGATTAAGTTAGAGTACGACATGAAAGTCAGTTGTCTCTTATGGTTCTGGAAATAAATTAAACAAAAAAAAATCAGTCCAGTTGTTGAAATATTGTGATTTTCGTCCCCTCAATCTTGTCTGTTTCTGCTTGTTCAAGGTATTAAAAGGCAAGTAGTTTTTCTTTTGATGAGGAAAGGTTGAAATTTAAAGAGGCATGTATTCATGTTCTGCTACTCAAGCGTGAAAACTTGAGCTTCAGGTATTGAATTCAAACACAGAGGCTCATCCTATTTTTCACTTTACACAATTGTTTAAATGATTGGAGCAAGCCGTTTGATAATTTTGTTGATACGTTGTATTTGTTGTGCTTCAGGTTTTGTGTTCTTTTTGTCTGGTTATTTTCTTGAATGAGTTAATATGAGAAAATTTTGAAGTCAGCATATCTGTGTGTATTTATACATGTATAAGAATTGTACATCTTTTAGAATGAATTTTTTTGATCATTAGGCTTTTTATTAAGTGTGACTAGGAAGAAAAAAGGAAGAAAATGTACTGATCGTTCCGTATCAATCCGCATTAGTATGTTCGCATGCCTAGGAGGATTTTTGGAGTTTCTTTGGACTTCGAAAAAAGACTGCTACAAACGATACCTCGATTGCTGTTGAAGATATGCCACCATTGTTCATTGTCATTTATTAGCAAATTTGTTAACGGGACAATTCCATTGATCAATACTCGAGGAAATAGATTTGAGGTGCGTCGTGCAAAATAAAATCTCAAAAATGCATGGCCCTCATTTATTATTTCTTTTAAAATCCTTAGAAATCGATGCGTGCCATTTAGCAAATTTTCATGGCCCTCGCAAAGTTAACAACGCGTAGTTGCTTTAGGCACGCTATTTAAAAATTACTTTCATAAACTCGGGTGTGCATTTCATGTGACCCAAATCAAAATCTCAATAACGTTAAATAAAACGTGTCACGGACCGCGGGTGCATTTCATGTGGCGTGGTCCAAAGACACATTTTAGATAACGTTGAATCTTCCTAAAAATAATTAAAAGCGGTTTAATAAGTTAAAATGTACTATAGGCTAAAACATGTATTAGAATCAGATAATAGGCCAATTATAATAGTTTAAGCGACCGTGCTAGAACCACGGAATCCGGGGGTGCCTAACACCTTCCCTCGGGTTAATAGAATTTCTTATTCAGAATTTCTGGTTCGCAGACTTCAAAAGGAAAGTCAAAATTTTCCTCGATTTGGGATTTGTAAAATAAACCGGTGACTTAGTACACCAAATAAACTATCCCAAGTGGCGATTCTGAATAAAAATAAACAAATAATTCCATTTCGAATAATGTCACTTAAAGTGGAAAAACTCCCTTATACTACCCTTCGAGGTGGTGTGTAAAAAAGGAGGTGTGACATGTGAGAATGGGTCCCAGCGGTTCTATAAATAGACCTCAGGGACCCCTGTTTACACTTTTCGCAAATTTTATACTCAGAAGAGACTAAACACTGTTCATCCTTCTTCCTTGCTCGTAATTACTCGTTGCTTTGTGTTGATTCTTTCCTGCTCAATATCTGGTAAGATTTCGCCTAACTCTTTTTAGTCTAATTGTTTAATTACATTTTAGTTTCATTTTTTATTAGTTTGTAGTTCTTCTCCTCCCTTATTTCTTCAATTTTTAGGTTAGTTTAGTTCGAATGCAGATTCTGGTGTACTTAGTGAGTATAATGAATTGGGTAATTGAGTAGGGACTTTAATTAGGTTTAATTTGAACTAAAAAATCAAAAATTAGGAACCCTAAGTCAATGCCATATCTGGACACCCTCTGCGGGTTGCGGTACCATTTTGTGCGGACCGCGGTGATGAACTTATGTAAGGTGACCCTAAGCCCAGTGTGGTCGCACTGCATTTTGTGCAGTCCGCACCGGCCCACCGCGGTCGCGGTACCATTTTGTACGGTCCGCGGTGGTCAGATTCAGAGGGGGGGGGGGTATTCTGAGTCCCACCCCTGTGCGGACCGCAGTTGATTTTGTGCGGTCCGCGGTGGTTCCTGTGCGGCCGTACTCCTTTTTATGCGGTCCGCACTGGACTGTTCTCTGCAACTGTCTGCTTCTGTTCTGCAATTCTTATGGCACTCACTGTCTCTGCTGATACTAACAATGTTAGATGTTGTATTTGCAGATAATGGTTAAACAACGAGGGAAGGGATCCAAACAACCCGGGAGAGGTGATTCCTCCCGGGGAGGCAAAGGAAAGAAGATGATAAAACTTACTCCCCAAGTTCGGGAAAGTACAAAAAGGTTGAGGAAGACAATAAAAGCAGCTGACAGAGCTGCTGATAATTCGGGGAGTGAGTATGAGCCTTCACAAGATGTTTCTTCAGATTCCATACCCATTCATCTCCCCGACTGGCTCGGGAGATTTAGACTGACTGATGACTCTCCTCCACCTTCACCCAGTGCCCAAGCTCTAGAGCATATATCTTCTGAATCGTCTGAGGGCTCAGCAACCGGCAGTGGTGAGTACTCCACCTCCCCCACAACTTCATTATCCAGGGAGAGTACAGATGGAGGTGAGGGAGGTGATGAGGGAGATGAGGAGGCATGTGAGGGGGGTGAACCTCGGATTGGGGGGATTGCTCGTACTAGGAAACCCAAAGTCTGGAAGGATAGATTTGTAAGCCAAGTAGCATACCACAAATTCAGGGAGTGGTGGCCGGTGAGAAAACTCATTTTGGAGAGGAGCTTCATTGATAGAGACCTTCTACCCCACAACCCCAATGTGCAGAGAGAGTTCAGAATAAGAGTGGGTTGGGAGCACTTTCTAGATGACTGCGTGGAGGCAAATGAACACTTGGTCAAAGAATTTTACTGTAATGTAGCCCACATCGTCAAGGGTTCCAAACTGACCAAGGTTCGAAACAAAAAGTGTTTTCGACGGGAAGTCTTTGAATGAGTATTTAGGGTTCAATGAAGAGGATGAGACCCTTTATTTGGCAAAGTTGGAGATGGACGAGGAGGTATGCCCATGGTTAGCTCAGTTCCTGGCTATCCCGGGGACAGTTCCTGATTGGTTGACCGCTAGGTCAAGATATTGCGGAGGACCCTCAACTTTGAGGCTAGGGGTTGGGAGACGTTCGTGTGCAGCAGATTAGATCCCACCTCCCATGACTAGACTTTCCCTCTCCACCGGGCTATACTAGTTTCTTCCATCATGGCAGGGTACCCCATCAATGTGGGGAATGTGATGTTCCGATGCATTTCTCTTGTTGGTACTGAGACTGACAGGAACTACCCTTTCCACAACACCCTGACCATGTACTTCAGAGATTTGAAGGTACAGAGAAGAGGCCGTTTGACATCAAGGTCAAGGCTACAACTCCATTCTCATGGTACAGTTTGAGGGGGCTAGACAACCCGAAGGACAAGAACTACAAGGCACCTGCTTCTGCCCCAACTAGCCAGTCTGAAGAGCTAGTGTCGGTAAAGGACCCCATTGAGCCTGCCTCTACTACTGCTGATTTGCCTCCCGGACCTTCCACTTCAGCTGACATTCCTCTTGGTCCTTTCACCTCAGCTGGCCCGGAGATTCCATCTACCCGGGTCCATCCCATCACTGCCCATCGACTGAGTCAGACGCTTCAAAGCCTGAACAACTGGATGTATACTGCTTCATCCAAGTTGTCTACCTTGACCTCCACCATTGCAGCTCAATCGGTTCCTCAGCTAGCACATGTCCCACAGTCTATAAAGGATGCCTTGAAGAAGATACTTGAAAACCAGGAGAAGATCCTTAGTACTCAGGGTGCCTTAGCTAAGGCAGTGAATACACATAGCAAGGCTCTCAAAGA
The DNA here is from genome assembly GCF_001879085.1 of Nicotiana attenuata. Lineage (NCBI taxonomy): Eukaryota > Viridiplantae > Streptophyta > Magnoliopsida > Solanales > Solanaceae > Nicotiana > Nicotiana attenuata. Next base: position 78,604 of record NW_017671557.1, on the reverse strand, counting down.
GCTTGCTCCGGAGCACAAGAAGGTGCGTAAGACACGGGTTTCCAAGGAGTCTCTAAAGGAGCTTAGGGCGGATGTGGATAGACTGAAGGCAGACCAGTTGCCTTTAGACTTATTGTTTGAGGACCCAGCTCCAGCAGCAGTCCCAGCAGCAGTTATACAGCCAGAGCAGTCACAGCGACCTCCGAAGAGGAGAAGGATGATCCCGAGAGCGGATGATACCGTCATCAAGTTGGCGGACCCGGAGGAGGCTTCTTCCAGTCAGCCACAGGATGTATCTAATACACAGCCTGTCCAAGTCCAGGCCCCGGTCCCAGCAGCTGAGCAGCAGGATACCGGGAACCAGTCTGAGGTTCCCGTGCATACAGAAGACCCAGGGACCACTCCTGATCCTATGCAGACGGACATGGCTTAGGGAGTTTTCATACCGTTTCTCTTTTTATTTTTGGTGCTTATTTGATTTAGTTGGCATTGGGGACAACACCCGTTTTTATTTGAGGGGGTGCACCCTTTATCCTGGGATGACTGTATATATATACTGATTTAGTTTATGCTTCTTTAATTTTCATTATGTCTGTATATAACTTTACATTTAGTTACTTTTATCGCACTTTTTATCTTTCATTTGGTTTGCATATAAAGTTACATCATTGTATATATTCATTCCCCATTGTATATTCAAATTCCTTATTGTATATATTCTTTTTATTTTCGCAAAATTTTTCTTTTTTAGCTTCTTATTTATATTCGTAGTATTTTCTTTCATTTTGGTGCTTTCAATAAGTCTTTGATTTTCTTAATGCCACAGTTCATTCCAAAGGTGGAGTATTGTGTGAACCGGGTGGCTCTTCCCGATGATGGATGGCGTGACAACCTTCTTAAGGGTTTGAGTGTGTTTCTGTTTTTGTTTTTGTTTTTAGTAGTTTGTAGTCAAGGGTACCTCAAGCAAAGCTTCACTTGGGCCTAGCACATTTGCCTTTGATCCCATGGTCAAAGATAAAATGTTATGTTTAAGATGGTGAAAGTCGTGACCTTGAGACTCTTGTGTTGACCAACATTGATCAAGTGGTCTTTCGGGACCATTGTGTGCTCAAATCGTGTCTAAGGTTGTTGTGGGCCCCAACTCTATGTCTTTAGCAATCCTTTAGTTTGTGTGGTGAGAAATCGAATTGCGAGTCCAAGTCCCGAGCCAATGGTCTAGAACTTGCCCTAAATGTCTGTTGGGGCGAAATCTTAAGTGAAATTTCACTTGAGAAGTGATTATAGGCTCTCCTTGATCCAAATGGTAGTTGAACAATTCCATAGCCTACCAATGATATAATCCCTAGTTAACCCTTTTTCTTTCAAGAACCATGCTATAAGCCTATACCCGTTCTAAAATATACCCTCTCTTGGCACACGATCTTTCCTTGAGCAATGGAAAAAGTATAAGTTTGGGGGTAGAGACGAGGAAGGGAACAAAGTGGTAAAAGGTACAAAAGGAAAGAAAAGGAAAGGCAATGAAAAAGAAAGAAAAGAAAAAAACAAAAACGAAGCTCAATGTGAAAAAGAATAAAAAGGGGTTCAAGAAAAGCAAAAGAGAAAAAGGTGTGGAATGTTGAAAAAGGAGAAACGTTTTGAATTTCATAAGAAAGAGGGACAATGTGTCTCTCTAACCCATTAGAAAGAAGTAAGATGACTCAACGAGTCAAGAGATTTGTGCCAAATGAATCAAAAGAACTGCTTAAGGGGAGATGGAACCCACTTAGATCAAAACATCTACTACCCTGAACGAAAAGCCTTCACACTGACTCCACAAAAGCCCTACATGATCTTGAGTTGAATGAAGCTTGCATTAGTGGATACTTACATGAGAGGCAAGCATATGGTACTTAGAGCCGGACTTGTGACCTTTCCTTGAGAGAGATGAGTGAATACCCATTAACCTCAGTTTGTGTGCTAATACTCTAAAAAGTGAGGTTTGCTTAGGGAGAGTTGAGGATGTGTGAGTTTGGGTTCCACAATGACCAAAGTAATTGAGAGAGTTCTTTGATGTAATGAGTCAACTCTTGATGCTCTTGTGTCACACTTGATCCATGGTTTTTCAAAAGTTAAATGTTGTTAATGATTCATTCGTATCGAGGGCAATTGTTAGCCCCAATTTATGCTTGTTGATGTTACTTTAGGATAGCTGAAAATACTTGGATTTTCCCTTAAGGGGTGGGTTTTACTTTGTTTGCTTGAGGACAAGCAAAATCTTAAGTTTGGGGGAGTTGATAACTAGGGATTTTGACGTGTTTCATGCTCCTTCTTGCTTAAGCTTTGATTATAAATTGTTACAAAATAGTCCCAAAAGGTTCATAAGTTTTGCTTGATTGCAGGTTTGATCGACAAAGTGACAAGATGTCAAAGAACGGCTTAAAAGGAGTGAAACTTGCACAAGTACCAAAGACGAGGCAAACTCAGGCCTAGTGCGGCCGCACTACACTTTGTGCGGTCTGCACTAGGGGGTTCAGTGACTCAAGAATTAAGGCTTCAACCAACGCGGCCGCACTACATTATGTGCGGTCCGCGGTGGATCTCTATTTTCTTGTTCAAGCATGAGTAGCTAAACCCATTATCTAGGGTTGTGGCTCAACCCTAGTGTGGGTAATTGATGGGTGTTGCCATCTAGGGTTAGATTGACTATGGGTGTTTGAAATTTGGGTCAATTTTATGGTTTAATCTATGAATTGGTGGTTGCAAACACTGGTTTGTGCTAAGTTGACTTGGCTCTTCTTGAGAAAGAGAGCCTAAGTCTCCAAAATTGACCCAACAAGGAAATGGGATGGACTCAAGAGAATTGATAGTCCCAATTAAAGGGTTAACCCTCGAGAGAGTAATTACCCGACTTGAACCCTAGTTGCTTGAGCTAGTTTGCCTTCCTATTTGGTCTCGAGAGTGTAAATTGGGCAAAATCATCCTCTCTACGGAAAGGTGTGAGAGTGGGTAAAATTGTGCAACGTTTATAGCATATTTCCCCAAACATGTCAATCGAGCTTTATAAGCAATTACCCGTCAATTAGCCACCTAGGTAAAAGTCACTACCGTAGTGCCTTTCTACCCATTAGATACAACTCTAGCAATCTTCGTATTAGCATAATTTAGTTCTAATTGGTAGTTGATAATATTAGTTTGTTAAAGAAAAATCAAATGATGTTTGGAAGTGACATTTGGAACAATTACACGACTCTAGACTAGATAGATACGCAACTCCCTTTCTAACTCCCTGAGGAAATCGATCCCGACCCTCATATCGGGTAAAAGCTATTACGACCCTCTCTTCCTACTTTGTAGTAGTGTGGAGTTGGCACCGATCAATACCGTCCCATAGTCCCAAAGTAAAAGTGTAAGGGGATCTCCCGGAATACCGTTCCGTAGTCCCAAAGCAAATACGCAGCAACAACAGAAACTTCAATTCAATCAACTTCATATCAAATAGGAAGCAGGTAATCCTAACCTAGCATGGTTCATGTAATAAAATTAAGGCAAATAGAGCAATTGAGTCAAGTATACATGCTTCTCTAGGCTAGAACAGGAAGAACACAATTCAAGGCTATTTTTAATGAAAAACTGGATTACCAACAATTTGCACAAGTACGCGCTTGTCACCTCACGTATGAGGCATTTCAATTACCATAATATCAATCATAAGGGGAAAGGTCCCCCACACAAGGTTAGACAAGCCACTTACCTCGAACAAGTGCAAGTCAACTCGAAACCACGTCTTTGCCACGAGAATCCGACTCTAAATGGCCCAAATCTATTCAATTAAGTTTCATAATGTAAATAACACTTCAAGTAACAGATTCTATAATTAAATTCTAAGCTAATACGCGAATTAGGTAAATTGACCAAAATGCCCCTCAGGACCACGTCTCGGAATCGGATAAAATTTATATTTTTAGAAACCTCATACTCTCACGAATCTATACATAACAAGAACACTGACATCAAAGTCCAAATAACTCCTCAAATCCTCATTTAAAGGTCTCTTAAACTCAAACCCTAATTACCTATTTCTCCCAAATTCTTCACCACTAATTAGGTCTTTAATCACATAAAAATAAGTTATGAAGACAAGGATGTTACCTCCAAGTGATTCCCCTTTGTTTTCCTCAAAAATCTCTCTCAAAAGCTTCAAACCCGGATGAAAATGGTGAAAGAATAGCTGAAATTCGCGAAGGCAACAATTTATATGTTCTGACCCAGGCATTTTCGCATCTACGGCCCAATCTTCGCTTCTGCGGTACCGCATTTGCGGTCCTTGAACCGCATCTGCAGTTTTTCACTTAAGTCCCAATTTTCGTTTCTACGATCCTTTTACCGCATCTGCGGCATCGCAGATGCGGCCCCTAAGCCGCTTCTGCGGTTTCCAGCCTCCCAAGGCCCTTCCGCTTCTGCGCTCCCTTTCCCTGCATCTGCGACATCGCACCTGCGGTCCCCAATCCACATGCGCGGAAACACTAGAAGCAGAAAATTTGAAGATTCTTCAAAATTTCTAAACTCTCCGTCTACCATCCGAAATCATCCCGAGGCCCCTGGGACCTCAACCAAAAGCTTAGACATCACCTAATACCTTATTCAAACTTGTACCAATCTTCAAAACACTTCAAACAACATCAAATCAGCCAAACCGCATCGGATTCAAGCCTAAGTTTCAAAAATCTTCTAAATCACGTTTTTCATCAAAAACCCAACCAAACCACGTGTGAATGACCTAAATTTTTACATACACATCCCAAATGACATGACGGAACTACTGTAACTCTCGGAATTCCATTCCGACCCTCGGATCAAAATCTTGCTATCGAACCGGAAACTTCAAACACTCAACCATCGGCATTTCAAGCCTAAATTAGCTACAGACCTCCAAAACACAATTCGAACACGCCCCTAAAGTCGAAATCACCTAACGGAGCTAACGGAACCATTAGATTTCCATTTTGAGGTCGTCTTCACACTGTTCCAACTACGGTCAACTTTCCTACCCTTAAGGTCTCATTTAGGGACTAAGTGTCCCGAAACTCTCCAAAACTCAAAACCTAACATCCCGGCAAATTGAAATAGCAGAAATAAACTTGGGGGAAGCAGTTAATAGGGGATCAGGGCATAAATTCCAAAAACGACCGGCCGGATCGTTACTTTATCTCGCACTTAAATGTGATCCATGTTTAGATCAACGTGTATATAATTTACCAACTACAACAGATGCAGCTGGAATTCAAGACAATCATGCTGATATTGTTTTTACACCACATATTCAAATATATACCCATAGTAATAAGAAGCAATCCGTGAATTATTATTACGGATGTTATGATCCTTTGCAATACCCATTATTATTTACTTATGGTCAAAATGGATGGCATTGTGATATTAAAAAAATTGCATGAAGAAATCAGCGTTATCGTGAACATGGAGAATTACCAAGTGCAAAGAACGTGTGTTCCATTGATGGACTTCTTGACATGGAAGATCAGGTCCTGAAAAAGGGGAAACGAAAAAGAGAGACCGTTTCTTGTTGTGAGTATTATTGCTACAAATTGCATACAAGAGAGCATGAGAACAAAAAAGTATTACACTGCAGAAGATTATTTCAACAATTAATAGTAGATGTGTTCATAAAGCTAGAAACACAAAGATTAGATTTTTATTTTTTATGATTTGTTTCAAATAGATATGCTATAAGGAATTATTCATTTTCTAAGACTTGGTGAAACAGAAGTTTCCAAAATTGGAAGAAAAATTTTCCTGCCTGTTACTTTCATAGGAGGTCCAAAAGATATGCGTCAACGATATATGGATGCTATCGCATTAGTGCAACGTTTTAGAAAATTCGATCTTTTTATTAACTATGACATGTAATCCATCTTGGCCCAAAACAAAACAACACTTGTTATTGACTGATGAAATTCAAAATAGACCTGATTTAGTATCACGATTATTCAGGCCAAAAGTGGAAGAATTGAAAGCTGATATCTTGAAAAGAAAAATCTTTGGAAAAGTTGCTGCTTTTATATATACTATAGAATTTAAAAAACATGGTCTTTGACATGCTTATTTTTATCATACTTAGTGATGAATACAAATTATAACACCGTAATCTTATGATAACTTTGTCAGGGTTGAACTACCTGATGCTAATATCAAAAAGCATCTTTATTCACGTGTGCTTCAACATATGATGCAATGGTTCATGTAGTGATATAAATCCTACAAATGCATGTATGGGAAAAAAGGTCTTTGTAAATTTAACTATCCGAAAACTTTTGCTGAGCAGACATCTAAAGGAAAAAATTTATATCCAGTTTATAAGAGATGAAATACAAGAAAATGTGTACATATAAGGGAAAATTTTGTGAATATCGTTTATGTATAAAACAAGTCTTTCATTTCATCTATGTTTCTGCCTTGCCTTTTCCTTTTTGATGTTATTGATGATCGGTTCAACATATCGGACTTAGAGTATAAACCTTAGGCTTTGAATTCGATGAACAATTGATAATAGGTAATCACTTAGGGTCCGATCGTCGAGATAAGTTTTAGCTTAGGACTTCGAGTCCGAATTAGATAAAATTTTCAGCATCATGTACTTCGGCCTTTTAAGTATAGGTTTTAAGACATCGGCCGTTAGGATCTTAAATTGGCCCTTAGGCTCTTTAAGATGTCCCTTAGGCTCTTTAGGTTGGCCCTTAGGCTCTTACAAATCGGCCCTTAGGCTCTTTCTAGATTGGGTCGATTCGACCTATAGTATGGCTATAACTTTCCCCCGTTCTGGCTAAAGACTTTAAAAAATTTAGTTATGCCTTGTCATGTTTTTGTGTTCGTCCTACTTTTCTATGGTTCGAACAGGAACCTCGATTACAAGTCGATGTGCGATGATAATTGAGCACCTAGTGGTGTTCTCTCGAAGGTGGACTTTTTCGATGCCTTTTTATTATTTGGAGCTAATATTATCGAAGCCCCTTTTCTTATACCGAGGGTAGCCTGATTTAACCTATTTTTTGAAAGTATTTGAAGGCCTTTAGTTTTATGGCGGAAGTCGGATGTCTTCGAGCCGCATTATTTCGATCGTAGCCTTTAGTCCCTGGGTTAGATGACCTCGGCCTTAATATCATGGGTATGCCTTTTTAGGGGACTTACAACTTTGGATATATATCCTTGGCCTTAATTTCGGGCGTATGCCTTTTTTTAAGGCCTTATCAGTTCGAGTATGCCTCATTGAGGTTTTATAAAGTCGATGTTGCCTCAATGAGGTCTTACGTATACGAGTTTCCTCATTGAGGTATTATTAGTTCGACTTTTTGATGATTTGATAGGTTGGATGTCGATGAAAGTCCCTAAGTGTTCGGGTGTGTTTGGTCCTTGAGCTATTTAATGTGAAGATAGTAGATTTCTTTGAGGCACAAAGTGTATTGATAAATCAGAATGCTTCTTCGATAATTGATACATGAATACATGTTTTTGCCACTGGGGGCTCTACTATTCTACATGGACACGGTTCATTTGACCGTTTGGTTCATTACAACATTCTCTTATTGAGATTCCCCTTGGCATGACTGTTTTCTTTTAAAAAATTAACCTCCGATTGTAATGCCCCCCCAGTATTTGAGGTTGATTGAAAAGAAACCTTGAATACCTGTTGAGTTTTCCTTAGGTAGCATATAGATGTTGCCTCGTTAAAAACCTTGACGGTAAAACCCATTTGGGATAAAACCCAATCGAAGAGAAAAGAGTGCAACGCATGCTTTGAAACCCAAGGTCTTCGAGTTGAAGGGAACTTTGATGTCTCTCATCAAACACCTGCAAAAAGTTAGTACGACATATAAATGAGAAAAAGAGAAGGTTATATCTCAGCAGTAATAGCGTTTGAGCATCGATATGTTCTAATTGCTTGGTAGTTGCTTGCCTTCCAAGGTGGTAAGTTTGTAGGATCCTGTGCCTAATACTCCGAGGATGCAGTACGGTCCTTCCAAACTACGGCCTAGCTTCCCTTCATTTGGGTTTCGAGTGTTCGGTGTGACTTTCCTTAGGACTAAGTCCCCGACTCCGATACATCACTTACCGCTACCTTAAACACGACCAGATATAAGTATAGTGGCTCACCCTCCTTCGGGGTATGGAGCAAATGTGGGCTCGAGAGGTACCGCTTTAATTCTTCCAGGGCATGTTGGCATTTCGGGGTCCACTCGAAGTTGTTTTTCTTCTTGAGTAGGGATAAAAATTGAGGACTCAATCGGATGACCTTGAGATTAATCGACCCAAAGCTGCTATCCGCCTGGTCAGCCATTGTACGACTTCCACATTGTTTACCATGGTGATTTCCTCGATGGCCTTGATTTTTTCGGGGTTGATCTCGATAACCCTGTTCGACACCATGAAGCCAAAAAATTTGCCCCATCCTACTCCAAAAGTGCATTTCTCGGGGTTGAGCTTCATGTTGTGTCTTCTTAGGATATCGAATGTTTCCTGAAAATACGTCAAATGCACCTCTGTGCGCAGGGACTTAACTAACATGTCATCAATGTAAACATCCATAGACCTGCCTATTTGATGTTCGAACATCTTATTTACTAGGCGTTGATATGTCGCTCCTGCATTTTTTAGCCTGAAGGGCATTACTTTATAACAATATGTACCGTACATCGTGATGAACGATGTCTTTTCATGGTCCTTCAGGTTCATCTGAATTTGATTAAACCCGGAGTAGGCATCGTGAAAAATAAGGGTCTCATGGTCGGTCGTAGCATCGATCAAACGATCGATGTTAGGCTATGGGAATGAATCTTTGGGGCATGCTTTATTCAAATCTTTGTAACCTACACACATTCTTAGTTTATTTCCTTTTTTAGGGACTACTACTACATTAGCTAGCCATTTTGGTATTTTACCTCCTTGATGGATCTTCTTTAGAGAAGTTTTGTTACCTCGTCTTTGATGAATGCATGCTTTACCTCGCATTGAGGTCCTCTTTTTTGCTTCACCGGTTTGAACTTGGGATTGACACTTAGTCGATGGGTGGTTAGCTCCGGTGGGATCCCTGACATGTCTAAATGGGACCAAGTGAAACAGTCAATGTTATCAATAAGAAATTGAATAAGTTCTTTCCTGAGTTCGGGGGTTAATCCTATTCCCAGATATACCTTTCAATCCGGAAGATGTTCGATTAATACGGCCAGTTTGAGCTCTTCGACTGTTGACTTTGTTGCGTCTGACTCCTTGGGTGCAACGAAGGCTCAAGGGGTGAGGAAGTCTTCTTCATCATCATCGACCACCTGCTCCCCGAATACCTGTCCCTTGGGCTCAACCGAGGGTATAGACTGTGGTTGCTATTTGGCTATCTGCTTGTCTTTTGACTTCTCCGAGGTGGAAGGCGTTGATACTGGTGCCAAATCATGCACCGCGAGCATCTCCTTCGCTGCATGCTATTCTCCATACCGTCTTTACGCCATCCTTCATTGAGAACTTCATCATTTAATGAAATGTTGATGGCACCACCCTCATACTATGTATCCATGGCATTCCATGTAAGGCATTGTACCTCATGTCACCTTCAATGACATGAAACATGGTGTCTTGAATTGTACCGGCCACGTTGATTGGGTTGACGATTTCTCCTTTCATATTTCACTGGCCATGTTGAATCCATTCAGGACTCGAGAAGCGAGGATAATTCGGTCGAGCTGTCCGAGCTGCTCCACAACCCTCAACCTGATTATGTTGGCCGAGCTACCTGGATCCACGAGCACACATTTAATTTTAACTTTATTTAAAAGAAATGAAATTACTAATACATCATTATGAGGCTGAGATAAGGCCTCGATGTCTTCTCGCCGAATGTGAGTGCATCCTCGGGTATGTAATTCCGAGTCACCTTTTCCTTCGGGATGGATAACTTTATTCGTTTGAAAATGGGTCCATGTGGGACGTCGGCTCCTCCAATGATCATATGAATGATCTGCTGTGGCTCCTCCTGCTCATTTTTCCTGTTTGCATCTCTCTCTCAAAAATGATTCTTTGGCCAGTCAGTTTGGAACTCTCGCAGATGCCCATCGTTTAAAAATCGGGCTACCTCCTCTCGAAGCTATCTACAATCTTTGGTCCTATGACAGTGGTGCCATGGTATTTTCACATTATGTTGGGGTTCCTCTGGGAAGGATCTGATTGCATGGGTTTGGGCCACCTGGTGTCTCTGATCTTGCTGATGGCCGATACGATATCTAAGGCATCGATATTGAAATTATACTCCGACAATTGGGGTGCTTCCAATGGACCTGAATGCCTGCCGAACCCGGCCTTGGTCATGCGTCCCCTGGAATTTCGGCCTCGATCCGCCCTTCTATCATTTTGAGGTATATTACGCCTCGAAGAGTTTCTTCGATCTTCGATATACAGTTGATATCTCTCCTAGCTTGGCCTCGACTCCTTTTCTGTATTTCTTGACTCCTTTACCAACAACCTGCCTGGATATATTGAGCCCAATGGGGCTCCTAGTTGGTCCTCTTCGACCCTAATCTTCGACTGGTACCTGTTTTGCATATCCGCCCAAGTTACGGCATGATACTAGATAAAGTTTTGATTCAGTTGCTTCGAAGCTATTGAGCTTCGTTCATTCAATCCCTGAGTGAAGGCTTGCACGACCCAATCATCGGTGACTGTTGGTAATGCCATCCGCTCTATCTAAAAGCGGGATACAAACTCTCTTAGCATCCCGTTCTCTCTTTGTTTAATTTTGAAGACATTGGACTTCCTTGTAGCGACCTTAATGGCACCAGCATGTGCCTTCATGAAAGAGTCTGCCAACATGGCAAATGAATCTATTGAATTTGGTGTGATGTTATGATACCACGTCGTGGCCCTCTTGGACAACGTTTCTCCAAATTTATTCAACAAAACGGACTTTATCGCGTCATCTTTTAAGTTATTCCCTTTTATACCACAACTATAGGTGGTAATATGCTCATTGGGATCGGTGGTCCCATTGTACTTCAGAATATCGGGCATCCTGAACTTCTTCAGAATGGGTTTCAGAGCCGCACTTGATAGAAATGGCTTCTGCACAAAGTTATTTTAATCTGCTCCGTTCAAAATAGGAGGCGCGCTCGGGATCTTGTCGACCCTCGAGTTGTAGGTCTCCATTTTTTTATCGTTGGCTTCTATCTTCTTTTCTCCAGACTCCATCCTTTTTGTGAGGTCCTGGAGCATTTTCATAATAGAGGGGTCTATTCCCGACCCATTGTTGCTCGATCTTTCCGGTGCTTGCTAGACTCGAGTAGCTGCTTCTGGTCCTACTATGGTCGGAGTCTTTTGCTGACTCTACAGCTGAGCGATGGCAATTTGCTGTGCCTGCAATATTCCAAAAATGACTTGTAGGCTAACATCTGATTCTTCTCGATCCTGTTACCTTTGTGTGTCAGGTTGGTCAGCTCCACGTATGCTTCCTTCAATGCCAGTGTCCAAATTGACGTGCTGAGCAATGTGTGAGCCTACGTTGATCGGATTTGGAGCTGGTGCTACCCCATGGTTTAGCAGTGGAATACCGGCCCCTGAAGCCGCTACACTATTTTCTCCGTGGAACCCAAGACCATCAATTCCTTGCATGTTTGTAGAGTTAGACATATTTTAACCTGAAATCAAAGATACATGGGACAAGAAAAAGTGTGAAATATAATGTGTGTTATCAGAGAACTAGCAACAAAATAATCACTATTTTCTTCAGCCCCACGGTGGGCGCCAAACTGTTTACCTCAAAAATGGTGTTAACAATTAAACTTGATTTGTGGTTCTAAAAATAAGTGATTTATTCTAATACTAGTTAATAAGCAAGAAGTAACAACTTCGAGTAAGAAAATAGTCAGCCAAACCAATACTGTCTCAGGACCGAAGGCCTCGACGTTCAATAATAGAGGTCTCGAGGTTGGTCTTTAGTGATAAATAATGAACAATAAGTAAAGGACAATAAAATGAAGAACAATAAAGCTGAGGAATGATTAAGTTAAGGAATATTGAGAGCATGTTTAACGAGTATAGCAAAGAATGTTGTATTGCAGTGAATGATGATGCATTACAAATAATTGGGGTCCCCTTTATGTAGAGGGGGAAAATTTCAACATAGTACATTCCTAATTTAGGTAAAGAATTCTATTGGTACAAGTATATAACGGCTTAGTATGGATTTGTACTATTTCTTGAAAATCTTATCATCCTAACCACGTGTCCTTGGGTATTTCCCTCCATTCCATGACGGTCATCGATTCTGCACAGCTTTGAGGTAGTCCGTAATGGGCCTCTGATGTTGTCGCTCGAGGCACATCAAATTGAGGTTGAACTCGAGGTATGCCAAATTGAGGTCTATCTTCAGACCTTGCCCCGAGGTTCTCGAGCTCGGGCTCAGAATGCCATCGAGACCTCGACATCGAGATCCCTAATATTGACCGTATACAATTACATAAGATGATACTAATATAATGGTAAAATAATATGATCTACAAATTAGAATCTTGCCCTTTCTTCTACAAGCTTGTGAGTTGTTCAACCTGTAACTCCTTGTCTTCCTAATTAACTATCTTAAAAAAATCATCAAACGTCAACACTTTTTCTTGGACCTATTTTATCTTTGACATATGTGACCCCACATTAGTATATCCTTTCATGGTTTAATACTATTATTAATTGTTATTTATTCAAGTTATTTTTTTTACCGTGAAAATGGTAATAACAATTAAATTGATTTAGTGGTTCTAAAAATACGTGATCTATTTTTATGCTAGTTGTTAGAGAGTGGATGCTATGTGAGAGACTTAGAAACGGAATAAGAACCTAAAGAGCAAGGTGATAACCAGACCGGATGATCAATAATCAAGGCTTCGAGCTTGCCTATTCGAGCATCTCAAGATCTATTCTGGAGCTCGACTACGAGCTATAAAGGGTGGTCAATGGAGACTAACAGTTATAAATATATCAAAAATATGGCTCTTTATGGCTAATAATAATCAATAAATGATGAACTTTTAGTAAAACACATTAAATACAAGCAATGAACGCAGTATTGAGATCAAGAGAATAAGTTGGAGAAAAGAGATAATGTTTTTGTGTATTTAATATGAAGCAACAAATATCAGATGTCCTAGAAAATGCGAAGGGCCCCTTTATATATGAGGGGGAATCCTAACATAGTATAAGTGAATTTATTACAAATATATGAAGATGGGACAACTAGTTAATGTCTTGATTCGTGTCAGAACTAGTCCACTAGTCTTTGTCGGCTTTAGTCACGAGCCTTGCGAACTCCCCACTTATCTATCATAGCCGCTGATCTGCACTTCCTCGGGGTCGGGCATCGATAGCCCCTCAGGGGTGATCCTCGACCATAGACTCGAGCCTTTGAGAACGCGCTGACGAGGCACCATAATGGCAGGAAATTGGACTCTCCAATTTTACCGTATACAGATAGTCCCCGCGTTTCTTAGAGTGGCACGATAAGACACGACTTTGACAACCATCTTTCCAAATTTCCCGCGATAATGTTATACTGGTGACGTCATACTCATGACATAGGTCTTTGTGGCAACCGAGGTGTCCTGCTGACTCGTCTTTTCAGTGCCTTTCAATGCACTACCGATTCAGTTCCAAAAAACATTAATTGCGCATGCCGATACACCTTTCAAGAGCATTGATGGCGCAATTGGTTGTGTTTTTCAAAGGGTATTGATTGTGCCCGCCGGTTACTCTGCCTTTATCTATAAATAGGAGCTTTCCCTGAATTAGTTCTTCATTCCAATGTTCTTCAATCGGCCTTACTCCCATTTCTTCTCTCCATCCTCATCCGATGTCATTTACCATGTCTGAGGCCCGTGGCCACAAAGTTGCCTGGTGGTGTTCTCATAAGATATGCCATGGCTTTTTCCCGGGGTTCTTTCTTACCAAGAGAGATTACACAAACTTGTTTTCATTGTTGTTGTTGTTGTTGTTGTTGTTGTTGTTGCTACTACTGTCATTGTTGGCTCGAGACGAGGAGACAGGGGGGTCAACTTCTTCTGCCTTGAGAAGATATTTGGACTCTACACCGCTACTCGCGAGGGTGTTCGGATTATACACCGCTGCTCACCTTCCTACCCCAGCCTGGCGTGACACTTCATTCCTTCTGCATTCTCTGGAATGAGGCACCACTATCAGCTACTGACTTTACACCTCATACCCGTGCAATGTCTTAAGAAGTGGCTTCCTAGTAGTAGTGCGGGCGAGCCTCAAACTTGCCAAAAAATTTCACCTAACCACTTCCTCACCTTTTTTTGCTTCTTCATTTCTGTGTAAGGACCCCTCGTGGGCTTTTGCAATCATATGTAAGGACCCTTCGTGGGCTTTTGTAATCATGTGCTTATGAATACAAAGATTTTTCTTCAATTTATCTCATATTTATGCTATACTTCTTTTAATCTGTGTTTGTGGAGAATTTGAATGCACGACGTCCACCAATTGGTGCGAGTATCGAGCCCAAGTGTGAGTATTTTTCTGACCTTTGATTGATTAGCACGGCTCCACTCAGAACCCTTTGTTGTTCCTTGGGCCGAGCCTGGGTTGGACTGATAAACTCGGGTTATCGGGACCCTGACTTTTAGCTGAATGAGAGTAGGGCTTCGAACCCCCAAATCGAGACTTTAACCTTTAGACCCTGTGATATCTTCGAGGGGGTATTCGCTCGAAATCTTGATAATAGAGACTGCCTTTAGTCTTTCGAGAACAGTCCCTGAGTGGGATTTTGCTCGGGTTGTCCGAAAACTTGTCTTGAACTTAGTCTAGATAGCCTTAAGGCGTTGTAGATAGATCCAGGATGAGGGACTGGCCGGGTTTAGATGGTAGCCCAAGGCCAAGCCCATATTAGTGGAGTTTTAAGTGCTTATTTTCTCCTCGAGAGGACCCTTTGAAACCAAGTACCGTCTCGTTTCTTACAATGACATCGATATCCCCTTGGAGAGACCCTCGAGATCGGGTACCATCTCGCGACTGTCTATGATGCCAATGGCCTTCTGGAGCCTAAATTCTTTTTTATGGAGGTCCTCATGATCGGGTACCATCTCAGGACATGTTTGGTGCGGGGGTCTCCGACCCTGAAACGTCACACGGCGTTCGTCAAATGGACGATACGGCTGCAAAGTGATCGATGCGATCCTGTCGGCACATCTTCCCTAAGTGATTTTCGGCCAGCATTTTAATCGGCCTCAGAGGTCGACGGATTGTCTCTGATTTTTCCATATATAGGGATGTTTCTACCCTTTTTGAGATTCCACCATTCTGAGAAGTTACCCTTCTTGTTCCTGCTTTTAGGCCTTCCGCCATTTCAATGTTAACGCTCTTGCCTAAATTCCTGGTACACTTCTCTAATTTTGCTGTAGTCATGACTACTTCATTAGGACCCGTTCGGTAGGGAGGAGAGAGTTCCGCCTACGGCTCTCGCCTTGTAGGCTCGGGGCATTTTGCTCGAGAGGGGACTTTTCGTTAGAAAAGTGCCCCGATGCTCAGGACCAACGGGAGCATACCTTGAAGTTTACTTCTTCGATAGGAGAAGGACACCTTGAGCCAGTGAGGAAAGACCGAGGATGGGGGAAAAGGTAGTACTGCAGATACCTTACGCGGGTGAGTGTATTACGGACCATGCCGAGGGGTTTCTAAATGTGTTTACGCATCCTTTCACGCTGGGCCCCCTTGATATTGTTGTGATCGACTTCTGTCGAATGTATCAGTTTACCTTGGCCCGGATTCACCCGTCATTTTGGCAGATAGTGTTGATGGTAAGGTTCTTTGCCGAGAAGGCAGGGCTTGAATTTATGCTTAGCCATCTTATCAGGCTATACCGGCCATTTCATCATCGAGGTTTGCTAACCTTACGATGTTGCTCGACCACGCCTTTCATTGTTGATGATGAAGAAGGCAGGTGTCGAGAGTGGATGAGTCGATTCATCTGAGTATGAACTATTGATATTATCCCCGTGGAGTTTGTGCCATTCCCTGAGGAATGGAATTATACACATAAGTGGTACATCGTGCCTTCGATGTTTTCCAATTATGGGAAAGGGGTGTTCCGTAAATGTGCATTCTGTTCTTTTCCTGCAGCGATTTTGTGGATGCCGGGCGAGGTTCCCAATCTACCAGATTGGGTCGGAAGTTGGCGACCCACTCAACTTACGACGAGCGTAAGTGGCGAGCTTTATCTAAGGATAGGTGGGAGGCAAAACACCATGGTATGTGTTGTGTGATCTGTTCCCTTCCCTTCTTTAGTTGGACAAGCACTTTCTGTTTCTGCATACTAACCCTGTTATTGTAGGTATCGGGGAGCCTTCTAAGGTGAGTCTGTGCCCCCTTGGGGGGGAAGAAGGATCGCTAGTTTCTAGGCTAAAGTATGATAACAATAAGCAAGAGATACCTTTGCAGGGCGATGGTGCTCGGAGTAAGGCGAACCTGGACCGAGGGCCCAGAGTGCAAATATTGACTAAGCATGTTGCGCCCGTAATTTCTGGTTTCTGAAAAGCGTTTTCTCCTCCACCGCCATCTTCGAGGGATACTCGAAATCCGGGGTTGTATGCACCGAGCGATCGTGCCTCGACCGGGGTCGATTCTTTCGGAACTGAGGGAGCTAGGTTAGCAAATGTGTGCTCGACCTTCAAGGAAACCCAGCGGCTTCACTCCGTGGTGAGTTTTGGCACAGGCCTTTCGACTTTCGCGCCTTCCCTTCCTCATTGAGTTCTCTTTTGCAGGCCTTCGACAAGCTTAAGTCTGAGCTACTTCGCCGTGAGGCCAGGCTGCCGAAAGCTCTAGATGGGGAGAAATCCCTTAGGCTGCGATGAAAGGGAAGTTGAGTTGGCACACATATGGTATGAGGCAAGTCGGAGCTGGAATTACGAGAGGTACTTGAATGAGCAGGTAGTTTTTGTTCCGAGTGAGTGTGTGTTCCTCCTTCTAACTCTTGAGGTTAATGTTTCACTTATATCAGTTACAGAAAAAGATGGAGGATCTGGAGCGCCTTCGAAATGACGTTGGCAGAGCGAAGCGCGAGAATGATGAGCTAAAAGCACAGGCGGAGGTTCAGGTTTCTGCGAGGGATGGTGCTCTGGCTAAAGCTTCCGCCTTTGAGGTTCAACTTTGCTTAGCTCGTGATAATACCTCAGTTCAAAAAGATATGATAGCAAAGCTCGAACTCGAGCTTTTGAAGATTAAAGTCGAGGTTATGGATGCCCGGGCTAAAGCGGTAATGAGTCGGACTAGGGATGACCAGAAGGTGGCGGTCTATTTGAAGGATGCTGCCGATGCTCAAGTTGAGCTGAGAAAGATCCTTAACCGCGAGTATAGGAGCAAAGAATTTTCTCGGTGTAAGTCTCGAAGAAAAACCCTCGAGGAGATCTGTGCTAGTAGATTTGACCCCTCGGAAGAGTTGACACGGGCGAGGGCGGACGATCGTGGTGCTCAGTTACTTCTATCTAACGCCAAGAATAGCGAAGATGAGGCCGACGGGCCATAGCCCTCAGGGGGATTGTAGATTTTGGTTTCTGATTCTGTATATAGAATTTTCAAAGCACGTTTATAAATGGAGCTTGTATTTTTCCGCCTGTATGTATAAAGAGGAAACCTGGCGGTTTTGTTTCTTCCGCATTTTTTGCCTTGATTTTAGCTAGATGAATTGTTCTTTGAGTTGAGGGGAATACATACATTCGTGGTATGGACCTGAGGCTTATTAGGCCGGACCGTGGGCTCTTACACGCTTGGTCCGTGTGACCTTTTATGTGGGCTAGCGACAAAGGCTCTTATGCTTTTTTATTTTAGGCATACTTAGTTAACTATTTTTGGTTTAATCTCCGAAGCGGTTTTCGACTCGAGCTCATTCAACACTCAAGTTATTAAATTTGTGCGGGCTGGCGACAATGGCTCTTACGCCTTGGGTGGATTCGACCTTTTATGTGGGCTGGCAACAATGGCTCTTACGGCTTAGGTCGATGCGAACTTTTATGTGTGTAGGCTAGCGACAACGGCTCTTACGCCTTAGGTCGATGCGACCTTTTTATATGTGTGGGCTGGTGATGATGGCTCCTACGGCTTAGGTTGATGTGACCTTTTATATAGGCTTTATTTTTCCCTCGTTAAGGTCTTTGAGTTGAGGGGAATACTTAGATTCATGGTATGACCCCGAGGCTTATTAGGCCGGCCCGTGGGCTCTTACGCACTTGGTCGGTGCGACCTTTTATGTGGGCTGGCGACAATGGCTCTTACTATTTTTGCTTTTAGGCATATTTAGTTAACTGTTTTGGGTTCAGTCTGCGAATCGGGTTTCGACTCGAGCTCACTCGACCCTTAAGTTTTTAGATTTGTGTTGGCTGGAGACAATGGCTCTTACACCTTTGGTCAATGCAACCTTTTATGTGGCCTGGCGACAATGGCTCTTACGCCTTAGGTCGATGCAACCTCTTATATGTGTGGGCTGGTGACAATGGCTCTTATGCCTTAGGTGGATGCAACCTTTTTATGTGTGTGGTATGGCAACAATGGCTCTAACGCCTTAGGTCGATGCGACCGTTTATATGGGCTTTATTTTTCCCTCGTTAAGGACTTTTGAAATAGTGTTTGCCTGTCTCTTTAACGATTTAATAAAAAAACTCGAATGTGAGTCATTATATGGTGAGGATCGAGCACCTCGGGAGGTTTGGCTCGGAGGCTGAGTATCTCGAAGCCAATGTTTAGGAGCTGCCACGGTCGAAGCTCGTTTGCCTATGTCGAGGGTAGCCTGTTTAACAGGTTCTTTCCGAAGTATATTCGAAGTAGTTGAAGGTCGGTGATTTTATAGTGATGGTCGGGCATCCCCGAGTCGCGTTAGTTTGGCTGGTACAGCCTTGTGACCGGAGTCATTTGTGTTTGGCCGGATGTCCCGAGTGAAGTAGTTTCAACATCTATTTCGAGGGTATGCCTTTTTAGGGGTCTTACAAGTTCGATATATAGCCGAAACATTGATATCGGGTTTATGCCTTTAGTAAGGTCTTACAAGTTTTACATGCCTTTAAGGTCTTACAGTTTACGATACTTGGTACAAGTGTGGTTAGTGCCTTGCTTGAGGCCTTACAGATATTGTCACTTGGTGCAAGTGTGGTTCATGCCTTGCTTGAGGTCTTACACATATTGTTTTGCCTTATGTAGGTCTTACGGGACCGAGTTTGCCCGCTTAGGGTCTTACGACCTCGGGTTTTTAATGAGTGGTAATTGGGAACAGTCCCCGAGTCATCGAGGGTTTCTTGGATCGGGAGCCTTTACTCGTGAACTTGATATTGCATCATTGAGGGCTTGCGATTTTTGAGTTTCCGACCCGGAGGTCCTGTAGCCTTGAGTTTTCGACGCCACTCCCCGAGTGTTCGGGGCATTTTTGGCTCCGGAGTTGTTTTGTGATCTCGATGTTGCCTCATTGAGGGCTTATGAGTTTTGAGCACCGACCCGGGGGTCGTACTGTTTCGAGTTGTTTGCGCCATTCCCCGAGTATTCGGGACATTTTTTAACTCTAGGGTCGTTTTTTCAAAAATGTCGAGCGTATTTAACATGCAAAATGCTTTTGGGAAGTATTCTTCGATTACTTGGTACAAGTATACATGTCTTTGCTCTTTAAGATCCCGGTTTTTCTATACGGGCACGGTTCGCTCGACCGTTTAGCCCGGTACATTATTTTCCTATCAAGATCCTTCTAGGCATATCTTGGCTTCTCTGAGTTGGTGACCTCCCGGGGGATGCCCCCACTATTCGAGGTTGATTGCAAAAGAAGCCTCAAATACTTGTTGAGTCTTCCTCAGGTAGCATATGGTGTTGCCTTGTTAAAAACCTTGCCGGTAAAACCCTTCTTGGGATAAAACCCGGTCGAAGGAAAAGAGTGCAACGCATGCTTTTGAAACCTAAGGTTTTCGAGCTGGGAAGAGCTTTGGTTGTTTCGACCGAATACATGCATTCTGGTTAGTACAAAGTGTAACTAAAAAATGGAGACAGTCATACCTTAGTGCAAATGGCCCTTCGAATTTCGGTGTGATTCAACCACTTTGTTAAGTCGGGCGTAGCCGCGAATGTATCTTGTCACCGCTATCTTATCGTTTGCTTATCCTTTGGCCCCTTTGGTGGTGGAGATATTGGCGCCGACGCTACATCATCCATCGCGAACATTGCCTTTGCTGCATGTTGCTCCCCGTAAAGGGTTTTTATCCCGTCCTTTGTCGGGAATTTCATCATTTGATGGAGGGTGGATGGTACTGCTCTCATGCAGTGTATCCACGGCCTTCCGAGCAAGGCGTTGTATCTCATGTCTGCATCGATGACATGGAATTCGTCATTCTGGGTTGTGCCGGCCACATTGGCCGGGAGGGTGATTTCCCCTTTCGTTGTTTCACTCGCCATGTTGAATCCGTTGAGGACTTGAGAGGCGAGCACGATTTGGTCAAGCAGTCCGAGCTGCTCTACCACCATCGACCTGATAATAATGGTCGAGCTACCCGGTCCATAAGTACACGTTTAATTTTAAATGCATTTACAAGGAAAGAGATTACCAACGCGTCGTTGTAAGGCTGAGACAAGGTCTCGATGTCCTCGTCACTGAACGTGAGAGCATCCTCGGGTTTGTAACCCCGAGTTCGCTTTTCTCTGGTGATAGATATTTTTGTTTTTCTCACCATGGGCTCATGTGGGGTGTCGATGCCTCCTACGATCATGTTGATGACTGTTGCGGCTCATTTGTTTCGTTCTTCTTGGTCGACTCTCTTTCTCAGTACTGATTTTTTGCCCGGTCGCTGAGTAATTCCCGGAGGTGACCTTTACCGAGCAATCTGGCTACTTCTTCTTGGAGTTGGTGGCAATCCCTGGTTTTATGGCCGTGCGTGTTGTGGAACTCACATACTAAGTTATGTTTTCTTTGCGAAGGATCTGATTACACGGGCCCAGGCCACCTGGTATCTCTAATTTTACTGATGGTGAATACTATGTATGATACACCAACATTGAAGTTGTATTCCGACAAGCGAGGTGCCTCCGTCGGCCCCATATGCCTATCGAAACCAGCTCTATTGACGAGTCCTCGAGGGTTCTAGCCTCCATCTATTCTTTGATCGGTGCGGGGTATGTTATGCTCTGGGCGTTTCTCCTATCTTTGGAGTACGGATGGTATCTTTCTTTAATCTGTTTTGACTCCTTTGCTAGAAGCCTTCTTGGGTACATCGAGCCCGAGAGGGCTCCTAATTGGTCATCCTCGACCCTGATCTTCGACAGATATCGGTTGTGAACGTCCGGCCAGGTTGAAGCCACCGAGCTTCGCTCACACATACATTGTGTGAAGGCTTGTACTGCCCACTCGTCAGAGACTGGTGGTAGTTCCATTCATTCCATTTGAAAACGAGACACAAACTCTCGCATCATCTCATTCTCCCTCTGTTGGATCTTGAAGACGTCGTATTTCCTGGTCGCTACTTTGATGGCACCAGCATGTGCCTTTAAGAAAGAATCTCCCAGCATGGCAAATGAATCTGTAGAGTTAGGAGCTAGGTTGTGATACCACATCATTCCCCCCCTTAGAAAATGTTTCCCCGAACTTCTGTAGTAAGACGAACTTGGTCTCGTCATCCTTTAGGTCGTTGCCCTTCAATGCACAGATGTAGGCAGTAACGTGCTCATTGGGGTCGGAGGTTCGATTGTACTTCGGAAGGTCTGGCATTCTGAACTTCTTTGGAATGGGTTTTGGAGCAGCTTCCTCTGGGAACGGCCTTTGTATTAACTTCTTCGAATCCACACCTTTCAGGATCGGAGGCGCACCCGAGATTTGGTCGATCCTGGAGTTGTAGGAGTCGACCTTTTTGTCATTGGCTTCTATCTTCTTATCTCCCGATTTAATCCTCTTTGTGAGGTCCTCGAGCATATGTACGATGGCGGGGTCGGCCACTGACCCGTTGTTGCTTGATCTCTCCGGTACCAGCTCTGCTGGGGTAGCCGTCCCCGGCGCTACCGTGCTGGGAGTTTTTCGGTGACTTTGCAGCTGAGCAATAGCCAGTTGTTGTGCCTGCAACATTTCAAAAATAATGTGAAGGCTAACCTCTCGTTCTTCCCTAGCGGGGGTTTTCTGAGCTTCTTTTTGGTCTCGTTGGTGCACGCTCCTATTAGTGTGGGAGCTCACATCGACGTGTTGGGCGTCGCGTGAGACTACGTCCACGGGAATTGGTTCTTGTACATTCTCAGGGTTTAGCGGTGGTACACCAACACCTGCAACATCCACACCGTTTTCTCCGTGGTTCTCGAGATTTTTGTTCACTGAGTAAGACATTTTGACCTGAAATCAAAGATATTGGGCAAGAGAAAGTGTAAAAGATAACGTGTGTTATGTAGTTAAACCAGCAAGAAAATAATCACTATTATTTTTAGCCCCACAGTGGGCGCCAAACTGTTTAGCGTGAAAATGGTAATAACAATTAAATTGGTTTAGTGGTTCTAAAAATACATTATCTATTTTTGTGGTAGTTGTTAGAGAGTGGATGCTATGTGGGAGACTTAGAAACGAAATAAGAACATAGGAGCAAGGTGATAACCGGACCGGATGATCAATAATCAAGGCTTTGAGCTTGCCTTTCAAGGATCTCGAGGTCGATTCTGGAGCTCGACTGCGAGCTATCAAGGGTGGTCGATGGAGACTAACAGTTATATATAAATCAAAGATGGCTCTTTTTGGCCAATAATAAGTAATAAATGATGAACTTTTTTGTAAAACACAATAAATATAAGCAATGAACGCATTATTGAGATCAAGAGAATAAGTTAGAGAGCAGAGAGAATGTTCTTGTGTATTTAGTATGATGTAACAGATATCAGATGTCCTACAAAATGCCAAGGGTCCCCTTTATATATGAGGGCGAACATAGTACAAGTGAATTTATTACAAAGATATGGATATGGGACAGCTAGTTAATGTCTTGATTCGTGTCAGAACTAGTCCACTAGTCTTTGTCGGCTTTAATCACGTGCCTTGGGAACTCCCCACTTATCTATCATAGCCGCTGATCTGCACTGCCTCAGGGTCGGGCATCGATAGCCCCTCGGGGGTGAACCTCGACCATAGCCTCGAGCCTTTGAGAATGCGCTGACGAGGCACCGTAAGATGGGAAATTGGACTGTCCCATTTTACCGTATACACATTTACATTCATATTTCATGTATGATTGTATATATAAGATATTATTTCTTAATGATTTTCTCTCTTTATTTTGAATATGTGCAACCATTCGTCCTACTGAGTTTCTCAAAGGAACCCAAGCCCAAACCTGGCACTAGTGCATCTGAAAATCTGGAGTTCAATGCTATATGTTCCTGCTGATTGCTTGGCCTACCTCTTTCAAGCCTAAATTAGAGTCAATCCTTACCCTTTTAATCCTTCATTACATCTTTTTTTTATATTCTCTCATATGTAGATAATATTTCTCTCATTATATTTTATTTAATGTTTTGCTTTACCTTTTGAATTTTATAAATAACTTATGCAAGCCTTAAAGGACATATGTTTAAAACAAATACTAGATACTAACTAGTTTTAAATTACATAATCATGTGCTGCCCAAGTTATTAATACTTCTTGTTTTACTAACCTTTTAATGAAGATTTCTGAAGCTAAAATGACATAGCAAATATTGCAAGCCCTTTTTTCAAAACCAGAAATGAATCGCAAGGCTGGCCTTCTAAAAGAAAATCGACTCTTCAAAACCTAAAGTGCTACTGCTCGGCAAATATTATCTAAACTATTCCCACAATTCTAAAATTCAATTATTCAGAAGTAAGTTGTACCCTTCAGCACTAATTAAGCAGAATCCAAACAACTAACCCTTTGAACCTAGTCTATGTCCTATGGAGCTACCTCGGGTAGATTTTAAGGGGTGCCTAACACCTTCTCCTAAGAAAAATAATAACCCTTATTCAAAATGACATCGTAGTAGAATAATAAATAACATGACTTTACTAATTAAATAAGTACCATAGTATACCTTTAAATATTAGGTGGCTTTTCATTTAATCAGCAATAGAGAAATCACAAGTTGAATCTTGTTTTGACTCATGCAAAATATGGTGCAAAACCATTCCATAGAGGATATTCCAGTTGGCTATCTTTATTTTTGCAGGGCAATATTAGAACAGTTGTATCAATATTCTATAGCTTGCTCCATAACTTATATTATTTTCGACTTAATCGATAACGTACATGTAAGGCCCCATAAAAGTTTTGCCAAAGAATTTAAGGTTTTGTAATATCAAGGCAGCCTAATGAATTCATTGCCCGCACATTCGTAGAGTTAGCATGAAGATTTTGAGGGTGATTTTGCGGCCATATAACTGGTATGCTAACCACAGACCTGGCCGCAAACTTGTTCAAGCCAACCCAGTTCTTTGAGTCCTTTTTGCAGTCAATTTTGCGGGCCGCACATCTATTCTACACTTTATGCTGCGACCGCATAGTTGAGTTCACGAGGTCAATTTATATTTTTATAACTTGGCCACATTTCGATTAAAAGCCTTTGGGGCTCCTTTTGAAAGAAAATATGATGTTTCAGGGAGAAGTGATAGTATCTTCGAGAGAGAGGGAGAAGGCCTAGCAATTCTGCTTATATATTCTTGCCTTAATCTTCATAAATCAAGCACGCCATTCACTAAACCATCACCTATCCGGGTAAGTCCTTCTCCTACGTTTTCATTCAAGAAGTTATGGGTCTAACTATGTTGTGAGGTTGGGGAGAGGCCATGCATGTGCCAATAGAAAGTAGAAAGTGGGGTTGAACTATTTCGGGTGGTTTCTTGTTGATGCTTGTTGAGGGAGGAAGGAATTACAATTGTAGATCTTTGTGGTGGATTTTGCATAATAGGCGTTTGACGAAATTTCCAAGAGAGTTATATCATGCGAATCCTTCTAATTGATATTTGATTTTCGCTATTTTCCTATAGATTGATATTGCTAGAAGTGTAGGAACATTGTAATAACTTAAGGAATGCTCAACCAAGGTATATTGGCTAAACTTGTCTCTTGGAATAAAATTTCATGACTTTCTCGTAAGTTTCAAGTATGGTTGGCCCAGGTTCCTAATCCCCATGTTCTTAGTTGTTCCNGGAATTCATCTGCCTTAAATGAAATTGGAATATCTAACCCCAAACTTTCTATACAATACTAAACATCCCGGGTAATCATTTAGTCACATAACCTAAGGGGGAACTACCGTATCTTTTATCTTACATCAATAGCTGCTTCTTATAGTAACTTACTAACGTGGTACTTCTAGTTTTGATTTGAATAAATATGAACAACTTAAAATCATTCCCTGAAATTCAATATTGGATGTTCTTGGTTCTCACTGCATACATCATATCTTCTAGTCATTTGCATGAGTTCTACGAAAAATACATCTCTAATAATAACAATCGTTTTTGACTCGTAAGTATTTTACACTTAGGCTCTTTTCTGTCCAAACTATAGTGACCAATGTTAGGGTCTAACATCTGAACTATAATCATCCAACTTGTGGCTCCATTTTCAAAAATTAAATGAAGTTGTTCTTGGAGGTGAAATACATACGAGTACACTACCATGTACAAACTTATCCTTCAAAGTATACCATCATCTGATAAATCACTTCATGCGCCCTCCGGTGAGCTTGGTCTAATCCAGACCTAAATATGCGAAGATTTTGCTATGATCACTGTTACTTACATTTTCTTTAGCACCATAGGCATCATCGTATACTCACTAGTCACCAGGATTTTGATACAATGAAAATTAGATACTCCCTCCATTTCATATTATATGAGGTAGTTTGACTCGGCACGGAGTTTAAGAAAAAGAAGAAGACTTTGAAGAGTCAATAACTAACAACAGAGTCAATAACTAAGAACAGAAAAATGAATAACAAAAAACATTAAATTAATAACTCGTATAATTTTATTAAGAGTATCCGCGTACGAGGCCTTGTAAACTCGATCAGGTTTTCTTTTCTTGTGGCCACAAAGATGTCCTTTCTTGATAGAGGCTCAGAAGTTTCTTTCTTTTTTTCCTGATTATATAAAAAGTGGTTTAAAGTTAATAAGTTCATATTTAAAACAATAATAAGAAAGGAAATATCAAACCTCGCATATTTGAGCAAAATATCTTTTGCCAGCAGTGTGTGGATATTTCAACTCTTTGCGATTCTCGGTATTGGTTTGGGACATTTACTGCAAATCAGCCAATGAATACAGAGTTAAGTTATTTTTAATTTAAACATAAACCAGATATTATCAGCAAATCATGGGACAGTACTTAGTTTTACCTTGTAGGCATCAGAGTTTCAATAATTATGAAGATCCCTAAATTGAGATTCAGGAACATCAANTGTAGGCTTGCTTGACCGCAGTATCTCTATTGAGCACTAGTCATGCTCCCTGAGGTCGGGGCGTGACAGTACCTAAACATTTTTACTATATATATATATATATATATATATATATATATATATATATATATATATATATATAT
>NW_017671557.1:10155-52040 GCF_001879085.1 Nicotiana attenuata | reverse complement strand
ATATATATATATATATATATATATATGAGGCTTCTTTTGTTTGTCCTGTCTATTTTGTATTACTAGTATTTTTAGCTTAGTGGATTCATCTATTTGGGCTGTGGCTCGTTGGGTGCCTTGTAGCAGCCTAGATTCTATATTTTGCCATGACAACCCAGGAACGCTCCAGAGCAATAGAAAAAACAACCTGATATTTTCATCAGAAAGATGGTGTATAAGGTAAAATTAGCATATATTAAATGATCGAATAGTAGCATGACACGTAGAACCGAAGACAGATAGAAAGAAAATCAAATAATAATTCGTATCGTAAACAACTGTAGTTGGCATCGGGTAAACCCCAAAAGGAGCACGATAAACGTGAGCAGATCGAATATTAGCCATCAGATAACATTTAATGATGAATATTTCCTTCCATCAAATGTGGAGCAGATACTGAGAATATTTGCACACACAGCCTGTCTTTACATATTCATCAATGGCCCCTTTATTTTCATTTAAGAGGGGCTAGATCCTAGTATCTCGTTTCCCTAGGTCTATTTATAAATAGTATGCTTAACATCCATCGTAACATACTAAATTATAGGCAATAATTATGCTATATTCTATTCTCAAGCAAAATCAAATAACGTTATTTGTTGTTTTACAGTGTTCTTATTTTTGTCCTCGGAGGCATTACTCACGGAGACAGGCTTGTCATTTCTTTCAATCTTAATTGCTAAATCTTGTTTCTAATCTTCTTTATTTATTATTTCTTGATCAAATCACTTCGCTTGTCTATAAATCACGTAACAAATTAAATAATACCATTTTATCAGTAAAAATATTGGTGCCCATCATGGGGCTTAGACAAATGCGTAATTAAGTTGGTCCTTGTGTTTATTACAAACTTTTCTAATTCTTTGTTCGTTAGCAAAAAAATCAGAAATGACAGCTAACGATGTCAACATTGCACACAACATTGAAGGAGATGAAAATATGCCTCAACATGAGGGTTCAATTAGTGACACACCCAACGAAAGGGAGGAGGGAGGAGGGAGGAGTCAACTTCGGTCCATGGCGGATGGTACCCCCGACATGTACGGGAGCCAACTCCCGGTGATGCGGAAGAAAAACACGTTGCGGAAACTGTAAGAATCCTAAGAGAGAAACAGTAAGCTATCATGGGTAGGATCAGGTGACGACAGAATTGAAGCAAGCATTGTCCGACGCTTCTAACAATGCCAATGTAAGAAGCCTGGTCCGTCCCGACGCTCCTACAAATCAAACAACTCATAAAGTTGAATAGCGCCCAGAGGGGTTGATGGTAGGGTATAATCTCATGTTTTAGTCGCTTATTGCAGTCCAATTTACTACACTTTGTTTGAGTGTAGCTTTAATCACTGGTGTTTTGCACTAATTGTGTGAATTATGTATTTTATGAGTTATTCGGAGCTATTTAGATGATACGCAACGAATTCAAGCTATTTGGTGCTTTGATGTCCGAGTAAAAGCCTAAGGGATTAAGGCGGGATCGCGTTCGGGGGTCGATAACCACGTCGGGATAGCAAAAAAGCAAAAATAATTCATACTCTGAGTATTCTCCATAGCCGCGGTGCATGGAGCATCGTGCCTGTGCTTTTTGCGTGCAGCCTTGAAATGGCATGCTTCCTCATAAACTCCACTACAAAACCGCGTGGCGCGTCACCCCATGAAGCGCGCCTGTGAATAGTTTATAGAGTATTTTTCCTATTTCGCGTAAGAGAAGGTAGTTTCATCTGGGCTCGACCCTAATTATTATATATACATTGAAAATCATTATTTTTAGGGCTTTTGACACATCTAAGACCTAAGGAGGCTAAGTACGAGTTGGAGAAGCAAAAGCATAAGAAATGTATCATTCAATCCTCACTCAAGACACGAGTTTGAGTCCTTTTATATTTTTCTTTATTTTAAACATATTTTTGTTGAATTTATCCATGTCTATGGAGTAGTTTTCTTTGGTGTTTGATCAATTTGGTGTATTGATATTTGTTTGTGTATTATTACTCTAGTTTATGTATTGAATTATTTTGGATGTTTTAATTGTTGCATCTATACTCACTTGTTCGTGTCATCGAGAGAAACATAACTTGTGATATCCCTGCAATCTATTTTGTTAGTCTAATTAATTAATTCTTCTTATTAATCGAAAGACGCTATTTGAATTGCTGATTAAACTTAGTTAGTAGAATAATCGAGAGAAGTTCTCCTAGAGACCAATCAACTACAAATTCTTGCCTATATTCACCGAGCTTAATTTTGTTCATCTTGTGAGGTTGAGACTTAATCGAGATCGAGTTTCTACTAAATGTTTGAACTAATAATTGAGTGAATTTGAGAGACTCACTTGAACACTAGAAGTGAATTAACTAGAGGTAACTCCCTGCCAATTATCTTGCACCTATCCTATCAAAATCCTATTATCTCCCGCTAATAACCTCCATTACTTGCTTCTTGTTCGATTTTCATTAGTCGATAACCGTATATTCTTAGTGAACGGTAGTTTATAATCACATAATTTTCTATTGTTGATCATCTTGGATGGCAATCAAGCTATAAAATACAAAAATACTATTTAACTCCAATCCATGTGAATACGATATTATATTATACTATATTCGACTAGCAAGCATATTTAACTGTGTGTGTTGCATTCATCAAGTTTTGGTACCGTTGTCGGGGATTGGGCATCAATAGCATTTGAAATAGTTTTTAGTGCTAATTAAGAATTTTTCTTTTTATTTTATTTTTCTCTTTTTACGTTTGGTGCTCTTTAACTATGCACAGGCAATAGGTCAGATTGGTGCACGACTCGATCTTCTAGGAAGAAATTGTTACTGTACGAAATAAAAATCGAGAAACAAATTAGGTAGTTGAAGAAGGACAGAAATGCTGCTGAAAATTCAGAGAAGGTCGGGAAATCCTCAACCAAAGAAATTATGGCTGGAAATGATGATAATGTTGATTTAGATACGAGAGAGGCAGCCTAACAAAGAGAAAAGGCTATTAGGGATGTGGAGGATGCATCTATTAGAGATACACAAAATATATGTGAAGAAGAGTGGGCTCGGAGAATTGCTCACAATCAACCTTTGGATGCGGACCAGTTCAAAAGCATAGCTCCCGGCCATGGGAGACTGCTTGGTGATTATGAGAGACCGGTCTACAACCAAGGCTTATCAAGTATTAGACCACCTCTAGTTGCAGCTGGAAATTTTAAGCAGAAGCAGGGGTTGCTCCAAACCCTAAAAAATAGTTGCGTCTTCAGAGGAAAGATGCATGAAGATCCAAACAATCATCTAATGGATTTTGAAGAGATAATGAACAACTTTTAGTACAGTGGAGTGTCGTAAAAAGCAGTTTACTTAAGGGCATTCCCCTTTGCACTCAAAGATGATGCAAAACATTGGCTTCGAAGCTTACCCCAGGGATCAATTAGAACATGGGAGGAGATGACCAGAAATTTCTTGCTAAATATTTCTCCTCAGCTACATATGGCAAGTTTAGAAGAGAAATCCATAACTTCTGACAGAATGAGACTGAAATATTGTTTGAATCTTGGGAGAGGTTTAAGGAAATAGTTCGAAAGTGCCAACATAGCGGAATTGAAAATTTGATGGAACTCCATGACTTTCAGGATGGATTGACACCGACCTCGTGTAGAACATTGAGTAATGCAGGTGTAGGCCCGTTGATCAAAAAGACTCCAGAGGAGATAGTCACAATTTTGGATGAGTTATCTGAAGATGCAAATCACTGGCCCTCTGAAATTGCTGAAAGCAGAAGAGAAACTGATGTTCGCCAGATTGATACTAACATATCTATGCAGTTACATCTTGATGCCATGGCCAGAAAAAAGGAAGCTGGCCTTAGCTTCGATACATAATGAGCCTCATTTAGCATGTGATAAATATGGTAGAAGACACCCTACTCATAAGTGTCAAGCCTCAACAGAGGAAGTTAATGCTGCGGGGAATTACAACTTTAATGCAATGTGTCAAAAGCACCCAGGATTTTTAGCGAGTTCACCCGGGGGTACAACAAAATAACTCCAGATTTCAAGGACAAGGAGCTCTTGGTTTTCAGAATCAGCTGAGGCTACAGTTTTAGCCTCAACAGCCAATTCAGTTTGGGTTAAAAGATCTGATGAAGTCATTCATTGTCAAGGCGGATGAGAGGCTAGATACTATTGCTGCAGCTATCAAAGAACTTGGGACATGTTTGCAAAACTTGGAGGGACAATTGGGACAAATTGCAACAATATTGTATGAGAGAATCCCAGGTACTCTGCCAGCTGATACTGAAAACAACCCCACATAAACGGTAAATATTGTGACCTTGAGAAGGGAGAAAATATTCAAAGAGCCTACTTTAGTCCAAAAAGAGGTTGTTCCTGAAAAAGAGAGTTAGGAGCAGCTGTATGTTGATGTGGATTAGAAGAAGAAAGTCAAGAAGGGAGCAGAGAAAAAGAAGGAGGAGGAAACTTCAAGAAAGGACGAATCTAATGAAAAGAGCAATCACATGCCTGCTCTTCCTTTTCCCCAAAAGCTCTAAAGAGAAATAAGGATACATAGGTCCGGATACAGAAGTCATGCTAAGTAATACAGAAAGAGCCATAGAAATTCAATCACACAAAGTAGCCATACTAGTTGGGGTTACAGGACATGGAAGACACACAGTAAACGGGTTGTTTTTAGACCATGTCGAGTACTCAAGCAGAATAGACATGCTGAAAAATGAATAAGATAAGGTAAAACTTAATGTTGGCCCAAGAACAGGTGAAGTTTTGAAGAATAACAAAAGAACTCAGTCATGGACCAGGTCCATCGTGTGAAGCACAGTCATGATCAACCCATATATGTGAGATGCACGTGAAGGAGATAAGTCCTACTGATCAAGCAACAATATCTCCTGATCTGATCGAAAAGGTTTCATAGTGGATAAGGGGAGAAAGTCTCCTTATATGAGGAGAACACAATACAATCCAGATAAAGATATTGTTGGAGTTTGAGATCTTCAAGGACTCAACTACGATAGAAGATCAGCAATTGTGTCCCAATCAAACTCTGATTACTAACCTATTCAAAGACAGTGATTGTTCTCTTTTACAGGTATTGCACAAACGCAGAAGGTAAACTAAATTGAGAGCAAAAGAGCAAGACGATTTTGCAAGAAATTTATGTGAGATTTGAGTGTGCACTCCTGATGCTACTTGAACGAGATAGAAGAATCAATTCCATTGTGTCTTTCTTTTATTCTAGTTCAATTGTAGTAGGTTGTTTAAAATTGTATCTTTCAGCTTTCATAGAAGCAATTGTATTAGGTACTTAGAGTGTTCAAGTTATAAGCTAACTTGAATTTATCGCAACAGTTGAGGCTGTGTGCTACAACGGGATTAGAGTTAAACCTTAGGTTTACAAAGAGTTTTTGTAAATGTTGTTCTGGCTCAGTGATATTAGTGGAAGTTTGGGAAAATCCTACTGAGTAGTAGGTCGTGGTTTTTTCACCTTTTGAGCCAGGTGTTTTCCACGTAAAAATTGTTGTGTTCTTTATTTTATGTACTTATTGTTCCGCAAACAGCAGTAGTTAGAACACCTAGAAGAACCTGGTTCTTCTAGAGCGAAAATCGGGTACCACACAAATCACCCCCCTCTTGTGTGGTATTGATGTTTAGATCATCAATTGGTATCAGAGCAGGTTATCCTTTAAGAGGCTAACACCTTAGGGAAAGATCAATATGAGTGCACCACCTGGGAACTGGGAAGGGCAATCCACTACTACGCCTCCACTCTTCAATGGTCAGTACTATTCCTAGTGGAAGAATAGGATGAGAGATCATATCATAGAGAGGACTATGAATTCTGGGACATAGTCACCGATAGTCCTTTGGCAACTATAAAGAAGAATAAGGAAGGAGTGGATGTGCCAAAGACAAGAGCTGACTGCACTGCTGAAGATTTGAAGAAATGGGAGAAGAATGCCAAGGCAAAGAAATGGCATGTGTGTGGACTAGGTCCAGATGAGTACAGTAGAATTCAAAGTTGTACCACTGCTAAGGAAATCTGGGACACTTTCTAAGGGGCTCATGAAGGAACACCTCAAGTGAAGAGGTCCAGAGGAACACTGTTGTATTCTCAATATGAGAATTTCACCATGAAGGAAGGAGAAACCATCCAAAAGATGTATACAAGGTTCACCACACTGACAAATTAACTTAAGTCTCTTGGAAGGATTATCCTTGAAGAAGACAAAGTTGAGAAGATTTTAACAAGGGTTATGCCAGTCTCTTGGGAAAGCAAAATCACTGCTATTCAGGAATCCACGAATATTGGTACCCTCAAGATGGATGAACTAATTGGAAACCTTACTGCATATGAACGGAGAAGGCAAACCATGAAAATGGATGCACCCAAGAAGGAAAGAAGCCTGGATCGTAGAATTGCTAAAGGTTCAGATCTAGAGGATGAGGAAATGGATATGATCACAAGAGATTTCAAAAAGTACCTGATGAGAGGAAAGGGTTCTTCAAGAGGTACAACCTTCAACAAACCAAGGGCTCTTGAGAAAGGACCAAATGAGGGTTGCTACAAATGTGGTAAGACTAATCATATGATCAAGAATTGTCCTTAATGGGAAATTGAGTGGAAGAAGGAAAGGGCTATACGAAGGAATAGGAAGAAGGAACAGGTTCAACCAAAAAGGAACAATGGATCAACAAATGCTATGGTTGCTGCCTAGGGAGAAACATCAGATGAGGACTCAGAAGATGAAGCTGGAGATGAACAAGCACTTATGGCCATCGGAGAATCAGATGATGAACAAGTGGTAAGTATCCTTTATCTCAAAGGCAAGATTAAATTCCTGTCTAAAGAAAGGTTGTCTGAGCTACTGCTAGACTTCATTATTGAGTCTGAGATAATTAACAATGAGAAGGAAGAACTGTCTAGGGAATTTGTGATCCTAAAAGCCAAGTGCAAAAATCTAGAGTCTAGGGCTAATGAGAGTGAAACTCTGCTGAGTTGAAGAACCAGGTTCTTGAACTTGATACTAGTATCCTAGAACATAGGTCTGAGAACATAAAACTGAAATTAGGAACATGAAAGAAGAAAGCTGATCATACACATCTCACCCTAGAAGAAAACTTAGGAAAAATGAACGATGAGTTGTACAGGAACGATGAGCAGATAAGAGTATTAAAAGAAGATCTAGGGAAAGTAAAACATGAACTAGACAGAACTTGCAAATGAAATAGGGCTTCTGATGCACTCTCCTGGCTACCAGAACATCATAGTAGCAACGAAAGAGGACTTGGCTATGGGACTCAAGCACCTAAGTGGGATCCGAAAAGCAAGTACCTCACTCTTCCTGAGAACAAAATCTGCACACATTGTGGCAAGACTGGCCATTACAAAAATGTATGTAATGCAAAAGAAAAGGCCAATCAAAAGAACAAAGCTTTTGTTCAAGAAAAAAATGGGCTACCTGGTTGGGCTACAAGGAATATGATTTATCCCTTTGCCTATAGAAAGGGACCCAAACTACTTTGGGTTCCTAAGACTCACCCCTGATTTCTTTTTGCAGGTCCAAGTGAAGGGAAGTAGCTAAATATGGTACATGGATAGTGGCTGCTCAAAGCATATGACTGGAAGCAAGAACCAGTTCCTTTAACTTGAGGACTTAAAGGGAGGTAACGTCTCCTTTGGAAATGGGAAGAAATAGGAGATTATTGGGGTTGGAAAGGTAGGTAAGACAGACTCTCACTCCATTGAGAATGTCTACTTGATAGATGGCTTGAAATACAGCCTGGTCACTGTGTCACAACTTAGTGATAGGGGTAACCTTGTATCACTCACCTCTACTAAATGCTTTGTGATTAACATTACCACTGACAAGATTATTTTGCAGGGAAAAAGAGATAACAATATTTCCATTGTGGATTTGACTACTCCCTCAGAAAATGAACTAACCTACCTAAGTGTGCTGGATAATGACCCCCTCCTGTGGCACAAAAGACTTGGTCATGCCAGTCTGAATCAGCTAAACAAATTAGTCTCTAAGGACTTGGTGATAGGGTTATCTAACATCAAGTTCAAGGAAGACAAAGTTTGTGAGGCGTGTGTAAGGGGGAAGCAAGTAAGATCATCCTTCAAAATCAAGAAAATGGTAAGCACAGCCAAGTCATTGGAATTAGTCCATATGGATCTCTGTGGTCTAATGAGAACCATGAGCGGAGGTGGAAAGAAATATGTAATGGCACTTGTTGATGATTATTCTAGATTTACCTAGGTACTATTTCTAACATCTAAAGATGAAGCATTTGACATGTTTACTACCTTTGTTAGAAAAACTCAAAAACAATTAGGAAATAAACTTGCATCCATTAGGTCTGATCATGGAACTGAATTTGAAAATGCTAAGTTTGCTGAATTCTGTGATGAAAATGGTATAGATCATAACTTCTCTGCCCCTAGGACTCCTCAACAAAATGCAGTAGTTGAAAGAAAGAATAGGACTCTTGAAGACATGGCTAGGACTATGCTTCTTTCTAGTAAGCTGCCCCATAGCTTCTGGGCAGAGGCTGTAACACTACTGGACAATGAGCCTATGGCAACAGCCGTAAAACCGTTGCAACAGAGAGGTAAACCGTTGCCATAGAGTTATGGAACAGTTTAGCAATCGTTACATACGATGTCGTGCCAGTAGATCTAGAGTAACGGTTCTTGCAACGGTTATCCAAACTGTTGCTTAAGGTATATCTATCGCAACGGTTGTTCCTTTGTCTGAAGCAACGAGTATTTCTTTGCAGTTGTAACGGTTAAAAATCGTTGCCATATAGTTTAAAGCTACGGTTGGCAGCCGTTACCATATAATATGTTGCAACGGTTATGTAAGATATTGCAACATTTATTTACAAATATTTTAACGTTTTCATTACGCTAGTGTAATGGTTTTATTTCTTTTGCAACGGTTTTAATTACCTATTGTGTCAGTTTGTTGCACATTTTGGAGCGATTTGTAAGACCTAATGGAACGGTTTTGAATGCCTAATTGGAATTGTTCTTGTAGACTATTTTGGAGCAATTTGCCATACCTATTGGAACGGCTTGTAAGACCTATTGGAACGGTTCTATTAGATTATTACACCCTAGATGTAAATCAATATTTAGATATATAAAATTTGTAATAACCTAAAATTTATATAAATAAAAAGATAAAACACTTCATAATCTATATTATCTCCATAAAACCAAAATATTTTAACCCAATCACAGAAGTTTTACATCAACACTTACTCCATAAAACCAAAATATTTTAACCCAATCACATAAGTTTTACATCAACACTTCAAGTGTTAGTTCAAATGTTGATAACAAAAGATTCCTAGAACATGGACAACAATTCAAAGTTCTTAAGTAAGGTCTAGATCTTCACAATCTCGATCTTCCCTTTCTTCAATTGCTCCACCTACAAAAGAGGATAAATAAAGTCATTATCCTTCAAGAGTTGGTTTATCATTATAAGAGTGGGTATGGTCCATAAACAATGCATAAAGCACAAAGTTTTCAAATGTACTAGAATGTCGATCTCTAAGGATGTCATGAATATGGAAAAACATCATTTCTCCACTACAGCAGTGAAACAGAAGCTTCCTAGAATTGGTTTTGCTAAGCTGAATTCAGAATGGGATCCTATGTGCATCCAGAATAGTCTTACATTACCCTATGTGCACCAAGAATAGTCTCACACTAATACCTTAACTCACTTAGCTACCTTACTTGAGTTCTTTACTAAAGTTCAAGACATTACATAGACAAAAGAGGACTATTGCTTAAGGGAAATGTCGAACACTATTGAGATAATTAATGACAACCTTCCACTTGCTCAAGACACTCTAGCATCAGAGTCAATTTCCAAGTTGAAAATGACACACAAAAAAAAACCAGCGAGGATAATGACAGTAGCAATAATGTTGATTGGGATGTAGAAGGTCAGGATACTATAAACACAACTTTATAGATCCAAGCATTNTATTCCCAAGAACTAGCACAACCATTGGCATTGCTGTTGATCATCGCGCAGGAACAGCTAAGCTTACAAGCTAAGCTTGTCATCTTCCCATGGCGTGCTAAGAAAGTCAAGGCTGGTGATTCTAGTGCAGAGGAACTTGCTACTGCCACCCAGGTCTAGGGTTCATACATGCCTATTACTAGGGAGCAGCCAGCTGTTGACCTTATCAAGGTCACACATGAGGTGAAATCATTCAATGCCTATGGCAAGCTGCGTATCGAGCGTACAAATGCGCGACACATCGGAGCCAGGTTGAAGAGGGCAGCTGAAGCAGAAAAGGAAGATCATGCAAATCTTTTGATGGTGTTTATGTTATAGCATAAGTCCTATTGCTCTCTTGAAAAAAAATGCAAAAGAAACTTTAAACATTCACCAGATGACATTCACCAGACACAGTAACAGTATTTCACCAGATGACTTTCTTCAGCTTAACAAACTGTTCAGTTAGTTATTTCCATTTTCCATTTCCATATCAAACATTGAAACTAGTTAAACACAACATAAGCAACAAGAAAAGACAAATTTTGCATCCTTTTGAAGAATGCCTTTATAAATCTTTCTTGGGACCAATGTAACAAAGGGAAAACGAGAGAAGAGTTAACAGAAGCTCAACTATAGCTAGTTGACAGAAGCCTTCAATCTAGAGAGTCTACTATGAGGATTTAGAAAGAAAAGAAAAAAAGCAAATGGTAAGAAATTGAAACAAATGGTCACCAGTGAAGTATGGAGTTGAGCCCAACTAGTTTGTAATTGAAACGTAGTTGACTGATTAATTGACTTAGGTTCCAAAGATACAAAAACCAGTCAGCCACACAATAGATGTTGCTTTTGCCAATCAATAGATGGCTTTGTACAGAAAACCAAGATAAAGAGGAAGCAACATGTGTGAGGAAGCAACATGTGTTGATATTATAAGCTAATTATTCTCTTTATAAAAGGTTATAGCTAATCCGAATAAGTTTAAGTGAATCTTTAAAAAAGTAGCAGAAGGAGGAGAAGAAGAAAGCAAGAAACAAACAAAGATAGACGTACTGACCTTGATTATTACTCCCAGTGGATAGGCGATTGATTAGTTGCACAACAACTTGTTGTGCAGAGGAAGCTTCTCCAGGTGAACGAGCATTCAAACCTAGCATGCTGGGATCAACCCGTAAATCTGGATTCAGAAGCTTAAGTTGTGAAATGATGTTAACTGCAACTTGTAGTTCCATGGCATCTTTCTGTGCATTGAACTTTTCCTGTAATCTTTGCTGCATCCTTTCTTCCATTTCCTCCAATTTTTGCTGCATCGCCTCATCAGTAGAGGGTCCCAAATCTCCCACTTTTCTTTTAAGGAAGTCTTGGTAACCCCACGTCCATACAATCTTAGGCGACCTGGATGCTCAGGTCCCATGACTGATGCAAATGCATCAACTGATTGGCTGCCATCTTCGCTTTCTTGTGTTGGTTATATTCTTTCCATTTCAGCCTACAAGACCAAATTGAGTCATTGTTAAATTAGAAAGTATATGACACTGAGTCAATAACTAAGAACGGAGTCAATAACTAAGAACAGACAAATGATAACAAAAAACTTTAAATTAATAACTCGTACAATTTTATTAAGAGTTTTCGCGTACGAGGCCTTGTAAACTCGACCAGGCTTTCTTTTTCTTGTGGCCAGACAGATGTCCTTGCTTGATAGAGGCTCAGAAGTTTCTTTCTTTTTTTCCTGATTATATAAAAAGTGGTATAAAGTTAATAAGTTCATATTTAAAACAATAATAAGAAAGAAAATATCAAACCTCGCATATTCGAGCAAAACTTTTTTTGCCAGCAGTGTGTGGATATTTCAACTTTTTGCGATTCTCGGTATTGGTTTGGGACATTTTCTGCAAATCAGCCAAAGAATACAGAGTTAAGTGATTTCTAATTAAACATAAACCAGACATTCTCAGCAAATCATGGGACAATACTTAGTTTTACCTTGTAGGCATCAGAGTTCCAATAATTAAGAATATCCCTAAATTGAGATTCAGGAATATCAACTGGTCTTTTCTCCATTCGAAGCTCGTCATTCTCATAGGCTTTATAATGGTCGTTAAATAATTGATTCTTATACTTTCTCCAAGCATTTTGAATTGATTCAAAACCCCACTTTTTTGAAGCATCAGGAATGTCATATTTTCCCTACAAATTAGGTACAGTTAGGTTAGTGTAAAAATATGAAATATCTACACAGAATATTGCGAACTTCAAACCTTGATATATTTCCACATATCTTCTTTTGTTTGAAGTTTCCTCCAATTAAACACATTAAGAGGACAAAAGGCCGCATTCCTTGCCAATGTGCCGAGGAAGCTACCCAACTCTGCTACAACATCATCAGTAGGACCTATGGGTTGATTGTTCTCGTTTACCACAATTAGCTCGCGCTCTTTCCTACCATGAATACTTGGCATTAAAGTTTTTCCTCTTTTTCTTTTTTCGGCAGAAGGACCTGCATTAATATTAAGTAAGAATAATTACCAAAAGTCAATATTATTTGTTAATTTAACAGAATAAAATTTATATGTTCTTGCCTTGTTCCTCGGATTGTTCGTTTGTTTCATGATTGGAAGAATCCTCAAATTGTTCATGTACTGTTTGTGAAGTACGAGTGGTGGAATCC
This sequence comes from Nicotiana attenuata, assembly GCF_001879085.1. Classification (NCBI taxonomy): domain Eukaryota; kingdom Viridiplantae; phylum Streptophyta; class Magnoliopsida; order Solanales; family Solanaceae; genus Nicotiana; species Nicotiana attenuata. Next base: position 39,301 of record NW_017671557.1, on the reverse strand, counting down.
AGTGAATTTTGCTGCACTTGCTCATGTACAATTTGTGCTGGAGGAGAAGCAGAAGGCAGAGGCAGTTGCAACAATTGTTCTTGCACTTGAGCTCCTAATTGCGGAAGTTGTTTTTCAATTGAATTTAGTTGATGCTTGTCATTTGTCCTTGTAGCTTGAACAATTCTTTTTTTTTTTCAACGATGAAACCTTTTGGTTCAGCAAAGATGCAAGTGATCCGGCTGCAATGCAATTTTTAGCCTTTTTGTTTTTACTTGAGTTCCCTTCCTGCATGACTATTCAAATTCCTGTCAAAATCAGAAAATTAAATAAGAAATAAGTTACTAAAGAAAGAATAGAACATGCTTCTACATCATGCTTGAACAGTTGGAGTTGACATCTATTTAGATGCTGGAGTTGGAATTATATAATTCTTGATATAGAATTAAGATGCAACCAACCTGATAGAAATTCCTGAAAGCTGCCAAATCAAAAGGCCGATTTCAGATTCCTGATAGAATTTACTGTTTCTTCTTCAGATTATCAAGCAAAGAAGGGTCTCTACTAAAGAGGCACTACAAGCTATTTCTAGGTGCTGGAGTTGGATTGTGCAGCATTATATGAGCTATTGGATTGTTGGGAATAAAGCTGTAAGTCCATATCACAGAAAGCAAATGTTCGTTTTAGGTTTCTTTCTTTTGTTTTTTAATTCTTCCTGCCCATTTGAGGTTTTAAGAGATTCATCAAAGTAATCATGACACTTCCTCTTTAACCTCGTTCTCTCTCTTTACATTCTATCTTAATCATAGCGAAACTGAACCTTGGACTCTGAGCACGAAATACCACAATCCTGCAAGATCACTCTTCAACACCTCATCTAGTCTAAATGCACCTCTTCAGCAACTCATCTAGACTATCACAATCCTGCACATCACTCTTAAGTAATTGAATGCATACTTAGGACAGGATTTCTGAACCAACAATTTGACATTTCCATATATATGTTAATTATGAGTATTCTAAAAGAAGTCTATGTCAATTATGACTAATGGTAACACCAATATAACACAATGTCACTAGATATAAGTGCTTTCCCAAAATCCAGTAAGTGTTCGAGGTGGAATCAGTTTTAACCTGGCGCTTCAAAGCAGTAATTGGGAGATGTTTATTTTGGGAAGTACCAGTGCCTTTCTCTGCTGAAGAGGAAGTTAACTTAACACCAGTTGATGATGTCTCTAACCTAAAAAAAGAAGGTTCAATAACCATAGAACAATAAGGACAAAATAGAGAAACTACTAATGCATTACAATCTCTAGCAACCTCTGGAATATGAGGGAGTACCAGACTATTGTCAATATTGCAAACATCAAGGCCACAAGGAAGTCCAATGCAGAATTAAATTAAAAGATATTTCCATCAATACCAAAACAGATGAGGAGAGACATGGACAAGGAAATTCCATGGAGCAAAGAGAAATTGGCAAATATAAAGCAGAATGCAGTCAACACCATGACAAAAATGCATCAGGTAAGGAACAAGGTGCAACTAGCCAGCAAGCTCAAGTTAACGAAGAGGAACAATGGCAGACTCAACCTATGAGGAATAATGGAAAAGGTAAGATGGTTATGCAGGGAGGAGCCAAAACAAATCCGAACAAGCAACAACCAAATTTCAAGAACCAAAACAGAAACAAAACTATCATACAAAGATATGTACCAAAGACTTTGGAACTAGAGGAACACAATAAGATCATAGCTCTACCTTAAGCAAATGAAAAAAATATTCCTGTTTGTGAGGAAACTAACTCTAATCCTGTCCGTGGAGAAGAGGTCACACCAAACTCAGAAGCGGAGGAACAGAACAGATCTTGGCATTGTTACCTAGGATGATTCTATCCACCTGGGATGGTAAAGTCCCTGGGATGATTCTATCCACCTGAAAATATAAATAATCAGCCCATATACTCTAGTTATCGATACGACATAGAGTTAAGGTTACAACAATATAGCTAATTGTCGACATTATTCCAACAACAACACTAACCATACCTCAAACCCAAACTAGTAGGTTTTGCTATATGAATCCTCAATGCATTCTCAAAACTAAAGCGCTACTAGTCAAATCCTAAATTTTTTGAAAACTAAAAATAATGACAACTGTTACTAATATCAGAATGTGGTAATAGTGGATACATAATTCTTGAAATATAACAATCAAACAAGCAGTTAGCAGTGCATGTAAAATAATGCAAAGGGAAATAAAATAAATTGAAGAAGTACTTGAAAACCTTAATCACAAACATCATTACAGACAAGACTCAGATCAGAAAAAATTTCACCCTTTTTCATACTTCTATTATAGGAGAAATGCAGCAGACCTCTCTTCATTTCTTAATTGCTAGGACATCTCGATGATTGACTTTAGACGTTGTTTAACCCATTTTTCATACTCATAACAGCTATGATTCGTCTATAGCAATGTTGCTAGTAATGATATGTTCCTACTTGTTCTGTGCATATACCTGAAACTTTTATTTGTNGAAAAAATATTCCTATTGTGAGGAAACGTAACTCTAATCCTGTCCGTCGGAGAAGAGGTCACACCAAACTCAGAAGCGGAGGAACAGAACAGATCTTGGCATTGTTACCTAGGATGATTCTATCCACCTGGGATGGTAAAGTCCCTGGGATGATTCTATCCACCTGAAAATGTAAATAATCAGCCCATATACTCCAGTTATCGATACGACATAGAGTTAAGGTTAAAACATAGAAACAGTACGTGCAACTTATGCATTCCAACAAGAAATAGTATATAAAAAATAATTAAAATTATATAAACAGGAGTAATTCTAAAATATTGATAAAAAATATTATTACTCACTCTAAACAGAATATATTTAAAAGAATATAAGAAGTTTCTTCTTTAATCATCTGATTCCATCCAGTCCCAATAAGTATCATCAAACTCATTCTCCTCTTCCGATGTTTCTATAATTGTATCATTTGAATGTTGTGCATTAGATGGAATATCAACGACATCAACGGGTACATCGTTTCTTGAGCATCCAACGTCAACATCAACTAATCCGCTTAAGGAACCAATGTCATCATTAGGCTCCCTCCAAAATGCGTCTTCAATATTAAGGCAATTCTCTNACATCTCGATGATTGACTTTAGACGTTGTTTAACCCATTTTTCATACTCATAACAGCTATGATTCGTCTATAGCAATGTTGCTAGTAATGATATGTTCCTACTTGTTCTGTGCATATACCTGAAACTTTTATTTGTAAAACTGAAGCCATTTCCTTGTAGAAATCAATATCGCTGTCATAACAATGATATGCATTTTCAAAAGTTACTTAAAGCAGCTAATTTGTTGAGATTCAAGATACATGAAATCCTAGTTTTAGCCCAAAATAAAAGCACAAATTATAAACCCTCTTAATAAAACAAACTCGGATCCTTAAACCCCCAATAATTCAAACCATCCTACAACATAGAAGTTGGAGAGCACTCAACCAACAATTAAGAAAACCCCAAAACAGAACCCTAATCCTAGGAGTAGCCTTGATAATGGTGAAGGAAGAAAATATAGAGAAAATTAAAATTATAAAAAATCTTAAATAAGAAGTATACAAGTACCCTACCAGCAAATTCAATTATCCAAAATTTAAATTAAAAACTACTTACCAATAACAATTTTTTCCTTAGCTACCAGCAACAATTTCTCCTCAGCTACCAATAATTATTTCTTCTTACACTACCAGTAAACAAAGAATTCTACAGTTCGACAAATCTGCAGTTGAGAAATTGAAAAAACAATCGGAATATACCATGAAAGAGGTAGTAGCAGTATACAACCCTATTTACCCAAATATTGAACCCCCAAATACAACCAAATCTACAACTATAGAGAGCTACTAATCACTATGAAAATTAAACCCCATTAGAAGGTAAAATCAAGAATTTGTAAAGAAAGCTCATGAAATATGAAACACATGAAAGTAACGAAAGTGGTTGTTCAAGGAGTACCTATTTGTATTGTTATTCCAGTTGCAAACTTTGCCTTTCGTCTTTTCCCAATTTTTGGCTTCAAGCAGTCGAATAGTCGAGCAGTCAAGGTGGATTTGGGTTCAGCTTTCCCTTCAAGCAGTCGGGAAGTCGAGATGCGATTTGGGAATCAAAGCAGCAACTAGATTTCAAGCACTATAAAACCATCAAATATTTCTTCCATAATGTTTTTCTCTTATAAGAGGGAAATTTTCAGATCTAAAACCTTAACTCAAACCCAATTTTCAGATTTGATACTTTTTCTTACGGTATGGCAAAGAAGACAATAAGGCTTTGGGAATATCGATTAGGGGTGTGCATTCGAATCGATTTATCGATAAATCGAATCGATTATTTGTTATCGAAATCGAAATCGAAAAAATCGAAACCTTATTGAAGCGATAACGATAAGCATATGTACAAATCGATAATCGATAAGTAATTATCGGTAAGGGTCGAAATCGAATCGATAAATCGAATGCACACCCCTAGACTGTAGACACTTGTTAAATGAGTAATTACCTATTTGTTTAGATTAATATAACATACAGAATGTATATATATTCCGCTACTATTTTGAAAGCGGCTATATAATATTATTTTCCCTAATCTATACCCTTTCCTTTACCCTAAGTCCCTTATCCTATTATTTCCTTTACCACATTTAAGGAAAGATCATATTTAAAGATCAAGGGAATGAAGCTCAAATTAATGGAAAACAGAATTAGCCGTGATGGTGTGTTTTGTTTTGTTTTGTTTTTTTTATACCGTTGGAGTGTTGGTGGCATACATTTGATCCCTTACTTTAGTTTTGTTGCATGTTCTTGTTGACACAATTTTTATATTATAAATGGTGCTCGTCTTATTTTAGCTTCTTTTTGTCCATATTAGTTAGGCGTGTTTATAGCGATATACTTTCCGTGGAATCCCGCAAATTTTCTTATTGGTGTAATCGATAACCGAATCGATAAGCCCCCAAAATCGATAAATCGAAATTGAAAAAATCGAAACCTTATTGAAACGATAACGATAAGCATATGTACAAATCGATAATCGATAAGTAATTATCGATAAGGGTCAAAATCGAATCGATAAATCGAATGCACACCCCTAATATCGATGGAGTTTTGGAGGTTTGGTGGGTATTGATATTTGGACACTTATTAGGAGAGTTTATACGATATAGAATATAAATTATAATTTTATATTTATATTTTGAAATTTAGTTAAAATAAAAAGAAATAGGGATTCTTATTGGCGGGTTTAGCAAATTTTAGGAGGGAAATTGAAGAGGAGAAAATAGACCGTTCCGATAATAATTGTTTCCTAAATAACCGTTACCATAGACAGGTCTATTAGGCCGCCTTACAAAACCGTTGCGAAAAACATCTATGGCCACGGTTAAACTACAATTGTAACGGTTTGATATCTAAAGTGTGCTGCTATCATCCAACTTCTATTGTAACGGTTGTAACCGTTGCTATAGCAGTTCTATGGCAACGGTTCTATAACCGTTACAAAAAAACTGTTACAGTAGGCTCATTTTCTAGTAGTGTTCAAACCTCCATAACACTGACAATGATGCGAGAAACACGAAGACCTCATAACTAAACACCAGAATCAACAAGCACAACAAAAAACACCGGGCTCACACCCCGCAAGCTAAAACCCAAAAAGGCACAGAACAAAAATGACTAAATATGGAAAGAGAAACACATAAGGGAACTATCATACAAGCCTGACAGGCATAACTTTCTATCAGTACTGACCTACAAAACAGTATAACAAGAAAAGAATTAAAGCATATAACAAATCACAAGGGTCTCATCCTGATATAACTTCCACCACGGTATACACACCTCAAATCATATGAAATCACGATGGTCTGACCCTCAACTCAGAATCACAAGTAGGATATACATTAAACCAGCTGGAAGCTTTCACTAGATCAATTTCCGTCATAAATCACAACAAGTGCTGGCTCCCGCACCGATGAAGCACAAAAATCACGACTCGTAGCCAAAAATACTCAGAAATCCCATCAAACCTACCGTAATGCACAATAGGAATTTACTGCTAGACTCATAACTCTCAATAATGAATAAAACAGATGATAGAAACGACTATCACTCATAGAACCTCCCAACAGGGTAGCACATAAATAGAGTGCAAATCATGAAACACACCCATAGGCGGAGGAACAAACAAGGGAACACACGCCCATAAGTAGAACTGTAATGAACTACGGATGGTGCTCCTCTATAACAAATCAAAATTATACCTGAATGACATCATTTGGTGCAACGACCTTAAGCCAACTATATGAAACACATCAACAAGCCGGGCCTCCCCCTCTTGGGCGGCCTCTACTCACTTGAATACCTTGTTGTGACACATCTGCCCAAAATCTGGGGAAATCTCTCACCATGTGGCTAGCATCTCCACACTCAAAGCAACCCCTCTATGGAGGTGGCTGTGGGAACTGTGCGGTACGGGCACGCTGAGACCCATGAACACCTGAATCACTATGTGAAGCCTGAAGCGCAAACTGAACTGGCTGACCCACGAAACCTCTACCATGTCGCACCCTGCCTCCAAAATAAGGACCAACAGATCTCTCCGGTCTACGAGGCCTCCTCGCCTCCCCATACTCTCTCTCTCCTGATCTCGTCTGTCCTCTCGCTCCTAGTCCCGCATGCCCTCTAACTGGCGAGCGATCCCTACCACCTGCTGAAACGAAACATCTGACTCCAACTCTCGAGCCATGCTGAACCGAATATCATATCTGAGCCCCTCAATGAATCTACAGACTCGCTCTCTAGCTGTAGCGACCAAGGCAGGTGCAAGTTTGGCCAACTCACTTAATTTGGCGGCATACTCTAACACTGACATAGTGCCCTGGCGCAGCTGCTCAAACCTCGCGTGCCATGCATCCCGAAGGGACTGAGGTGCAAACTCTCTCAAGAACCTCTCTGAAAACTGACCCCATGTAAGTGAAGCTACATCGGCCGAGCTACCCAACTCATATGCTCGCCACCATTGATAAGCTCCTCCCTGAAGCTAGAACGTAGTAAAAGCAACCCAACTCGTCTTAACATTACTCATAGTGCGAAGAATGCGATGGCACTCTTCTATGAAACCCCGTGCGCTCTCTGAAGCCAAACCACTGAATGTAGGAGGGTCATATTCCTTGAACCTTGCAAATCTAACTTGCCCTACCTCAGATGTTGCTGCCCTGACTAGGGGCTGAACTGGAACCACAGGTTGTGTCGCCATGACACTTGGAACCTGACCAACGTGAACTCGCTGCTCTGAAGTGCGGGCGGTAGGAGTTTGAGTCCCTCCCCCGGTATGTGAAGTAGCTGGTGCAACCGAAATCTATCCCACCTGAGCCAATGTTTCAAACATGCTTAGGAACTGTGCTAAAGTCTCCTAAAGTTCGGGGGTAACAACAGGCGCCAATTCTCACCATACAATTTCCGTATATCCGACACTAATTGACTGTCCAAACTAATACCAATCTGAGTATCTTATGCTCACAGGGCCCAAAATAGCATAGGTAATCGCCTGACTCCGGTGGAATGGTACCAAATCCAAGGGCCGTTACGGCGTGCAACCAAATCCACTAATAGTAATAACGTCGACGTGGCGTGCAATTCGATCCACATATAATATCGTTGCAGAATGCAACCGATCCACAAATAACATTATTGCGACATGCAACCTGATCCGCACAACAACATCAAAAGTCAATATCCGCTCATAATATTTGTGGTGCCAAAACTCTCATCTTTTCACGATATTCAACTCTTTAACTCATAATATATATATATATATATATGAGGAAATATAGCTAAAGGCACTAGATCATAATAATAGAAATGCGGATAAAGGCATATATGGCTAAAAGATAGCTATGACTAATTATGTAATTCATTTTATCTCAGCGATTCAATAAGCAATTTCATTGTTCAAAAGTCTTATCATAATATTTAGCATGAATGAAACAAGATATTTAACCACTAAATCATGAACAATGTGACAAGCATATGACTATGGCTTGACAAAGAAGCTCAATATGGCAAAACAAACATTATGTCCAATTCAATAAGTCATAACCCTAAACATGTTTCTAAGCCACAATTGCGACTCATCGCGTAGTCATAAAACCAATAAAACATGAATAATAAGCTCACGTAGTCCAAAGAGGGAATAATCAGAAGCCAAAAATTACCGAATACAGAAGCCAAACATTACCGAATATGGTCATAACCTAGCTACAAATATACACTCACCACCTCGCATATACGTGGCTCCTAAATAGAGCAACAAGTAGCAAATTGATCACCAATGGGGATAATTCCCTCTTACAAGGATAGAAAAGAGACTCACCTCCACCCGACAGTCTTCAACCTTCCAAAATAGCTTTCCCTCTTAAATCAACCTCCAAATGACTCAAATCTAGTCAAATACAACTGAATAACGTCAAACAAAGCCGTAGGAATCAATTCCAAAATAATAAAACTTCAACCTTTAATCGAATTCCCAAAAGTAAAGTAAAGTCAAACCGCAGCCACATTCGAGTCAAGGGGCAGATCCCGACCACCCATAACCCCACGAGTGTAATCCCCTTCAAAATTTTCTATAAGTTTGAGGCCTTAAAGCACGCTCATGAGTCACTTAACTACCATTTTTCCTTCCACATGAGATTATGGACTAGCACAACCATATATGATCATGATATTAAATGTAGGAGGTGTATTGGAAGTGGTTAGGGTATAAGGAGAGCCCTATAACTAAGCCAAGTTTGGAGCTATGCAATGGTCTAAAGTTTCAAATGAGTTTGCACAAGATCCAACTTCAAATGAGTAAAACTCCCAAACTATAATGCTTTATGTGATAAGATACCTATCAAATGAAAGCTCTTTTACTCTAGTTTCAAACTCATTAAATCTTTTGTCATTTGGATATTTCTACAGAAAGTTATAGCCATTTTAGTGAGAAATGTCCCATCTACGTACTCAGCTGCGCGCTAGGTGCACGGCAACACACAAAAGAAAGATTTTCTGTCTCATATGCACTCCCAGTTGTGTGCTTACTTGGTCAGGTGTGCGGCATCACACACGGGGACCCTTTAAATACCCCAAGGTCGGGGAGAGAGAGTGGCTAGCTCATTTCTTTGAGCTAGGGCTTGCTCTAACAATGGGGATCCGTCCTATACATACCTCCCAAGAGCCGAGGTAATGTTCTTGGAGTATTTTAATTCAGTTACTACTCCTAAACACTTATATTAACAAGGATTAATCTTGGAAATCCATATATATTTTAATTCAAAATTCTCAAATTGGTCAAGAACACCGCAAATTAGGATTTTTAAGAGTTTGACTAAAAGAGGTATGTCTACCATCTCTAACTAAATTATGGTGATTATTTATGTAAGAAATATATGTTAGGACTTATGAGATGGTGCTTGGAAGCCATAAGTTCCTAACCTAGTTTGTGTTGGTGTCGTAGAGATTGCAAAATGATTTAATTGATGAGATTGATGGGTTGGGAGTGAGTTGTTGGGCATGCATGTGCTGATGGGGGTTGTGGGTTGCCTAAGGATGATTGTAAGGTGAATTATTGGTATGGAAGGTGGTTGTCAGATGAATAATTCCATTGAAGGAGTTTGTAGATAAATATGCATATTAGATGTTTGATAAAAAGCCTAAATGTCCTAAAGTATGGAAATTCTTACTAATATTGGTCCAATTGGATTGTGTTGATGTAGATTGAAGTTGTAATTGTAGTAGGAGTTTGTAGGGTCACTATCAAGCTTAATTGAGGTATGTTCAGCTAAACTCCTTCCATAGAATTGGATTTCATGGACTCCCCATAAACTCTAAATATGGTTTGTTCTAGTTCATTTTACTTTATTTTGAATTGCTTCAAATGACTGATTTATCAAATTCTTGCGGAATCAATTCATGTTTCATTTGCCATCATTATGCTCTCCTATTGAAAATATGTCAAGTGTTTTAATGTAATGACCCGAATAATTGTTTTGTGTAATTTAGCTCCATTCCCCTATTTGATATTTTCCGTAAGTGTATTTGATGTTTGGGGATTTTCAGGGATGGTTGGGATTGGTTTCGGGAAGGTTATGGAGTGAATTGAGACACTTAGTCTTATTTTGGAAGCGTAAGTTATAAGAGTTGACCAAGGTTTGAATTTTTTGTGGATGACATCAGACTCATATTTTGAGGGTTCCAATAGGTTTGTTTAGTGATTTTGGATTTAGGTGTATGTCCAGATTTGGATTTGGAGGTTCCTAGGCGGATTTGGCTTTAATTATCTAAAGTTGAGAGTTTGAAGGTTTAGAAAATTCGTAAGTTTGACTGGGAGTTGACTTTGAGGCTATCGGGCTCGTATTGTTATTTCGAGATTTTGTGTGGATTGGACGGGTAATAGGGAAAGATTTCTGATACCTTTTCCTTTTTCTTCTTTTCGCTGCCTATTGAATCGTATTGGATTGCTTTGCTAGCTGTTTGCAATGCGGCCATAGATTGTACCTTGCCGGACTTTATGCCTTCTTGTAAAAAGTCTCCCTTTTTAACAAGTTCAGGGAACTTCTGCGCCATCATGCCCATCATTTTCTCAAAGTAGATTCCTTCCTGAGCTCTAATGAAATACTTAGTCAACATACTGTCTTCTAACAGGGGTTGTGCTCTGGCAGCCTCCGACCTCCATCGACCTGCATACTCTTGAAATGATTCTGACGGCTTCTTCTGCAAGTTTACCACGGCGAACCTATTAGGGGCAATTTTGGTGTTGAACTGAAAGCAGTTCATGAAATCTTCTGCCATATCCTGCCACTCCCTCCAGCTTCTGGGATCTTGGCGAGTGTACCAAGTAAGTGCCTCCCCTGTCGAACTCATTATGAATAACTTCATTCTCAACTTCTCATTTCTTCCTACTCCGACTAGCTTATTGCAGTAGTCTCTCAAGTGTGCATAGGGATCACCTGTCCCATCAAAGATATCAAACTTCGAAGGCTTGTACCCTGTCGGCATGTCCACATCAAGGTGTATACACAGATTGTCATAATCTAGACTTTCTCTACCTCGAGTGACCTGAAGGTTTTTCATTTGTTTCCTCAATACTCGCAATTGTTCGGATACCGACTCTCCCTCTTTATACTTAACTTCCCTTTCCATTTCGGCATATTGATCAACTTCGTAAGGCAGCCTGACCATGACGGGTGTTGTGAAAGTGGGTTCTGAAATGGAATATATTGGAGGAACATATCACTCGTGTGCAGCGGTATGTGCCTCGGGTATGTGCTGGTTTCGATTGGTGGTAAAGGTGACACCATCACGAGGAGGGGTATGAACTGTATTGGTAGCGACCAGTGGATTTTGAGGTGTTTGAACGTAATTTTGTACATAAGGGGTGTATATATGATGGTTTGGTGGGTTCACATGGGTTACTGGGGGTATAATCTGGGTGGTAGGGACTAAAGTTAGGGTATTGTTTGCTTGGCGAGTAGTTAAAGGAAAGTGGTCGAGGGTTGAATCTAGTGAAGGAAAACAAGGTGGTTGTCAGAGCTTCGTCACGACCACATGTGCCAATTCTCGAATGTGTTGTACTTCTTCCCTTAAATATTTCTGGGGAGTCCTTAGAATTGCCCTGCCTCTCAGCCATGAAAGCTTCTAGTTTATCCTCTCGAACAATTGGTCCGAGCTTACCCATCAATTTTTGATGTTCCTTAAGCTCCGACTACCCGCCAAACCTAAAGGATCGAGAAACCTGTAGACGGGCATGGTGATCGGTAGTATCGGCTTCCTCCTTGTAAATGGCAGCTCTTTAAAATTGGTAATTTATTCCAACGTTGGCACCAACTCACAGTCAGCGAACTTGAAGACCACTTTGGCCAGATCCCAGAACTCTATCAGCAAACAGGTGAGTATCCTATTGGCCCAGATGTTCAGTAGGGCAGTCAATGCTCCTGGTGCATCCTGATTTCGTCTCCATGCTCTCGATGGATATTCTTCCACCATTACTTTATCTTATGCGGTGCTCCATGACCATATTGATTTCGGGGATGTCCCGATTGATTTCCATTTCTGAAGAGGGTAGAGAAAAAGGGGTTTGATCAGTGTTTGCTTCGGATCTTTAGTGTCTCGTCATGATTAGTTCGTCTTTCCACAAAAGTCATGTCGTTGTGTGCATGACCCATTAACATTAGGGTGGCTTTCCTAATTGTGTGTAGATACTAAAGACCGACTCACCTAAGGTATATGTAATATGACCTATATTTGCTAGAGTACAGTCTTTCCTAATTTTGAGTTGGGCTGAATACTGTGAGAAGTTATGTCAGTTGGCCTGACAAAGCCATTATCTAAAACTAACGAATTTTGAAAGAAGGTTCAAAGCGGTGTAAAAGACAACCCTCGCATGTCGTTGTGTGTGATAGTGTACGACCAAAACTCGATAGGAAAAAGTGTGATGATAGTATATATACACCGGTAACAGATAGTGGGATGTTAGTAATAATATTGATGCAATCAGATAAGTACATAATGAGCAAGTAAGGCAGGTAAGCATATAGTTGCAATTTAAATACAGTTAAAACAATATACAAACATTTCAAAATTCCAAATCCAGTCTAAGTCTGCTAAGGTTAGAACCTAAATGGGGTTTCCCCAACAGAGTTACAATATTATTTCACCCTATTTTGCACGAGTCAAAACAAGATTCAACTAGTGGTTTCCCTGTTGATGATAAAAGAGATTCGCCACTTAATATTTAAAGATATACTAGGCTACTTGTTCTATCCATTAAGATCATTATCCTATTGGTCCTCTAACCAGTGAGATTTGGGTAAGGGTTCTTGTTATTCTAAGAGGAAGGTGTTAGGCACCTCCTAGAATCTACCTAAGGTACCTCCATAGGACTTAGACTAGGTTCGGGAAATTTAGATATCTATATCTTACTTAGTTAGTGCTTAAAGTGCATGGCTTACCTTATGTTATGTCGTAAAACTTATCAATTTTAAAAGAGAAGTAGTGTATATACTTTGAAAAGGTGCGAGTTTTATTTAAGAGAAAACCTTTAAAAATGTCTATGCAATTGAAAGAGTGTTTAGAAAAATGATTTTATAACACTTACTTTACTAATAAAATAGGATTAAGTTAAAGCATTTTGCTTTTTTGAAACAAAGTGGTTGTTCATGTAAAGTAAGAACTATTCGGAGAAGTGGGGTTTAGATATACCTTGAAAGTTGATTTCAAATCTTATATTCGAATTTGAAGAAATCATTTGAAGGGCTTGCGACAGCATTTGTTTGATTTTGTAGAAAAGCTCAACTTTGGATAATCACTTTTCGATTTCGTTTTTTCTGGTTTTAGAAAGAGAAGGTTGTCGACTTTTGCAAATCTGTCTTATTTCAAAAAAAAGACTTCATGAAAAATTGTTAGTAAGAGTTGAGAACTGAATAATAGAAATGATTAACAAATTAGGATTATTTGCTGCTAAGTAAAAATGTTTCTTTTATCTTTACTTACGTCTTTAGGGCTTGCCTAGGTTGTTAATATAACTCAAAGAGATAAAGTATGATATTCAATCACATATCATAAGTGTTATATACATATGATAACAACAGTAAACTTAATAAAGAGATAGAGTAAAGGGAATGGAGTCATGGTTTGGACCTGGAAGAAATTGGGACCAGCAAACAATGAAGAGAACAACAGCAGCTTCGGGGACTTCCGACTCGATCAGGAACTTGGGCCTGAGTCCTTGTGAACTCCGCAGGTCTAGTTCAGATACATGTGTAAAAGTGAAAGGCAGTTATTAGAAACAAGGCCCAACATACACTTAGTCATCAAGAATGTCAATGTAAGGTCCAAAATGAAACTGAACAAACACTAGTAATTAGGAGTGCAAATAAGTGTAATGCCAAAAGTAAAGTCATTTATAGTGAAACCTTTTCATTCATTTAACATTAACCCTAAAGAGATTAATAAATGTCAATAGTTAAGAGCTTAAGGTAAAATCCCGTTCATGGCCAAGACACCCTTTGGATCCCTGTCACTTCAGAGTTCACAAATATCTCAGGGACCCTGAGCAGTGCTTGTGTCAGGGAGAATATCTTAACCACAAACTAAATCTTACTCCTAAATATCCTTAACCACTCACACGTACTCTTCCCTATTTAAATGCCAATGAGGCACTCACTGAAATTCCAATACAATAACAATAACACAGGGATATATGCATTTTCACAACATCTATGCAGAATATCATCATGAGTGTAAGACAATAAATCACACACTTGTAACCACAATCCAAACACTGTAAGTATTTTCACCATGTTCAGGCATGCTCAAAGAACCAATTACAGGTGTACACAGAGAAAAGAACACCAGCAAATCACTTTAGAAATCCTAACAGTTGAGTTAGGTAACTGAAAGAGTAGAGAAGATACATAATTCAAAATCACAGAAGTCCTTGATCACAATACTTTAACAACTTTTGTTCAATGGTTCATCCATAGGCTAAGTCTTAGCTTTTATTAGAGACATGAGTTAACAGCTTCATTTGTGTCTTTTAAAGAGTATTAGTAGAGGTGCTTATGCAAGTTGATAGGTCAATCTTATCCTAAGCATGAGACATGGTTATTTCCTTTTAAAGCCCAAAATCTCATCCTCATACTGACCTTATTAAATGTTAAGGCACACTATTATACTCAGGCAGGGCAGATAACATCATATGCTTTCCTTTAATTCTATACGTGAACTACAACTGACTTATATCAACTTGGCAAAGTTCAAGGATAATGGAGGTACATGCATGAGCATCAAGGACAAGTAGAGATCTATTTTAAACAAGGATGGTTCAAGAGATGGTATTCAGTTATATACATGAGTCATTCTAACCAAGGTTATAACATTATATAAAGGGTTAGGTTTCAAACATTATGGAATCAAACTAACAATATCATTATAGAAGTTCAGAATAATGAAAACTTTATACTAAATAGATATAGTTTAGTTGTACAGGTTAAGGGTGATGATTTAATCATGATGAAGTTCTATTCAGCCTACCAACACAACAGTTAATGCTCAGTCATAGCAGATTCAATTTTATCCCAACCCCTAGGGGATAACATGAGCTAAGTTAGTAGCAATTGGCAAGATACATACAAGAATAGATGTAGAAGTTCATTGGAACTTAGTCTAGTCACTTTAAAGAACCATCTTATACAATGAGACTTATAGATGTGATCAGCAGTTATGAAAATTAGAAAGACCTTTACAATAATGTCTTCAAGAGATCTTTAGAATCAACATATAAATATGTGAAGAAAGAAGACAACCTAAACAACTAAACTAATATGCTTCAACTAAATAACAATCTTGTAACTAACCTTAAGTATTCATATCTGTTTCACTTAAGTTTATCAGGTACACAACCTCAAGTACAAAGCAACAAACTACACTAAAAAAAAATCAACGTGGTAGACATGAAGGCCATAGTAGAATATCAAGGAAGTCTGAAGTTAGAACAAGTATGGAAAGTCATTAAGTCATCTCTAGCTAGTTATAGGAGCTTAATCACACAAATTGTTTGATCCATAATAATATTCATCAACGTCACATAATAAACGATTAATACGAACTTGAGACACACAATATCAAGGAATAACAATCGATCATAAACCAATAACTACTCATAATGAACAGGGATAATCAATCATAAACTGATAACAAACATCATAAATAGAGATAATCGATAGACTACAATAGTGTAGTCATGATTTAGGATATATATCATGAGCGATATGGAAATAGATCGAGTAATCTATTTCTTTAGCCAAGAAAAAGCCTGACCCTGAGATGTGGATCATCCAAGGTTTTTTAATTTCATTTTTTTTTGTTTTGGACTCCATAAGAATTTGTCAATATTTCACTTTCAACCAAGTTTTTGGAAATTCTATTTCTGATAATTGAACACCATTATATGTATATTTAATATGCATTTCTCTATTCCATTCCTGCAAATTTTCAGACCATTCAGGAAGTTGCAAGAATAACATACGCCTGAGATTTTTGGCTATTATCAATGAAGGTAATACAATATATTTTTTAAAGAACTTATTGTCAACCTCGTTCAGATATGAATCTATCTGATTCAGAAGGGAAGAACCTTTGATTAATTAACATCTTTTTTTGATTGACCTCCTCCTTTCTTTAATTCACAAGCACAGGAGGTCAAATTCTAATTGTTGTGAAAGTTACTAAATGAATCTATTTTATTCTAATTCGATCTAAGAAGAAAAATTCACGCTCCGAGGAGGGAAATTCAAATTGATAGGAGGTCGCCCCGAAGAGCTTGATGGGCCGGAAGCTCCAGACAAAGACATCATGCGAGTTGGAGATAAGCTGACTCGTATTGCTGACATCCTCCGCAGGGTAAACCACCGCCTCTCAGTTCCCCCGACCGATTCTACCATAGAGCTTAACAAGAGAATTCCTATCAATAATAAAGAAAATAAATAATAAAATCCATATTCCACAAAAACAAATTCTAGACAGAAATAGGGAAAAAGAGAATTCAAGAGGCCCATAAGTATCAAAATAAATAAAGATGACCTGCGCCAACTTAGGGAGCAGGTTTGAAAATGGAAGTGTCTAGGGTTGGGCCAGGAGGGTCTCTTAACGCCTTCTTTTTTCTTCTCATCGGAGTTATTTCACAAAGACTTACCAGGGTAAGAAAGTCAAATATTCAATATGATTCCACAAGATCTAGTTTCGTTCAAGTTACGGATTCTAGCCAACTGAAAGGGTCAAAAAACAACGTCGATGAAAGCGTACAGGTGCACTATTTCGTGGTGGGGATTGTAACTTTCCATAAATTTTCCATTTGTCACTCAACGAGGGGGTGCAGATTCAAAATAGGCATATAGAAATTATTGTGCGTCAAATAACATCAAAAGTGTTGCACTATTCAGGAATCTCTGGATCTATGCTAATTTTCAACTCCCCGAAGCATTTCGTTGATTACTACGCCCTTCCTCCTCTCTGGGTGCCTAGGTATCCATCCTAAGTCCCCGAGAGGGATTAGTTGATCCATGATTTATGTTTCATCTTTTCTTTCCTTTTCGTTTGTTTCAAGAAATCTATTAATCAATTCTGATTCTTTCTTTTTCTCTTGATTCTTTTCCAGTGGCTGACGTGTGAGTAACGCATAAGAACCTGCCCTTGGGAGGAGAACAATAGCTGGAAACGGCTGCTAATACACTGTAGGCTGAGGAGAAAAAAGAGGAATCTGCCCGATGAAGGGCTCGCGTCTGATTAGCTAGTTGGTGAGGCGATAGGTGAAAGATTCCTAAAGTTTCATTAACGCGGAATTCATTTCGAGTAGACCTTGTTGTTGTCAGAATTCTTAATTCATGAGCAGAAGAAATCAATTATAGACACTAATACAATTAGATCCGCTCTTCATAGATAAACTTGGGATTTGCGATCCGAGGTAAGATTGGTTCAGGGTCATGGGATCCTTTTGGATTAGGATTCATTTCTTGTCGCAAATATTCACTTGTAGCAAACCATATTTCAATGGATTGACGTAATTTTTCTACCGCGTGTACTTTCCCACAAGATCATGTTGTTGCATCGAAAGAGATAAATGTTGACTAATCTGGCTAACATTGAACTTGGTAAAATGAAATGGTTCAATAATTGAAAAATGAGATTATTCAGGAATACACATTGAATACTGAGATTACGCATTGAATTTCTGGTAGTAGATCCATAATAAAAAAAGTGTATGTGATTGTTCCAGAAGAAATGATAAGGTTCAAAAGAATTTACAAAAAAGGGATTTTTTTGAGTATTTTAGAAAGGGTCGGTTAGGAGAGGGAGGTATTTGTAATTGAATAACTATAAGCCAACCCTTCTAGATGTTTCGACGCTTGATTTCAACTAATACAAACAAAAGAGAAAAGGTCGAAGTACACTGACATTTTTGAGCAGCAAACCAAATGAAGATTTCTTTTAAGCCGTTGAGGAACTCAAAGCTCAAACAATCACCAGAACTCAAAACCAGAAAGAGATAAGATATCGATTAAAACCTAAACCTTTTGAAACTGTAAGCTAGAAGCTTTGTATTATGTTATTTTTCATTTATTTATTCTGTGTTAGGTGAGAGCATTGAAAGCCCCAATTTATAGTGGCATTCAATGCCTTAGGGTTTCAACGTATTCAAAAATAATAGTCGAGAGTGATGAAGCTCAGATGATGCAAGCAAATGCATTCAATGCCTTAGGGTTTTAGTGGATTCAAAAATGATAGTGACAAAGCTTAGATGATGCAAGCAAACGAGTAAAAATTGAAGAAATCATAGGAGAAAATCATGAGAAGATTTACCTGAGTGGGGAAGGCTGACCGTTGAAGGCTAAATCAGTGGACAAAGCTCGAGAAACTAGAGGTCACTGTGTTTGGCCTCTAGGTATAGAATCTTCATTACGAAACTGAGAAGAAGTCTTGCATGCCTCGATTAACATAACATAAGAGAAATTCAAGGATTTGATATTTCATACATAAGTTGGGTTTTTCTGATTTGGGCGTTTGAATCCCAAAGACGGAAATAGGAAAGAGTTCAGCGGGGATCGTGGATATGAGAGACAGAAGGCATGATTCTCTGGGTGATTTGAGTCCTTGCACGAATTTGTGCAAGGTTCTTGTGATAGGCCTTGTGATGGGAGTGGAGAGAAAAGGGGAAAGTGGGGCGGCTGGGTCTTATACGAAATGATTTTAGGGTTTAGGATGAGTTAGGTTGTCTTTGAGGTTAAGAATGGGAGTCGGCACAGTATCCATTAGATCATTTGATCAACAACTATGATTATTTTGAGAGTTAGGTGTTTAAAAATGATTTTATAGAGAAACATTTGATGGCCGTTGGATTCTTGTGATCCAACGACGGAGATAAAACAAGACGAGATTTCAAAATAAATGGAAAAACGAGATTAATCACGGTCTGTTGATGATATGAATCAACGGTCAGGATGGACTATGTTTGTTTTGTGAGGGAATGGGATGGGCGACATGGCAAGCTCTGATTGGTTCGTGGAGATAGGGGTGGATGATAACTAGGGATTGTAGTTCATTTTACACTCCTTTTTACTTGAGTTTTGATTAAAAATGCATACAAATAGTCCTAAAGGCTTACAAGTTGTACTTGTTTGCAGGGTTTGGTCAAGAAAGTGACAAGAGGTCAAAAATCAGCTCAAAAAGGAGTGAAACCTGCACAAGTACCAAGAACAAGTCAAAGCACAACTACAACAGACCCACCGCGGCCGCAAACCATTTAGTGCAGTCCGCAGTGCTTGAGCTTCCAAAATCTGCACTTCTCTGAATCTCACTTTTTGGCGCCGTTTCTAGGAACTAACGGTTTTGGCTATCTATCTAAATAGTCTTGTGTATTATTTTTCTTTCCTTCTGTGTTACTAACTTGTGTGTGACGCCAATTCAGGTACAATATGGCGGCAAACAACAATAAGGACCCTCTTGGAAACGTGGTTCTGGGGGAGGAGGTTGATGACATCGGTGAAGATGAGGTGCCTCTTGTACCTCAAGGACAAAGGAGAGGCCGCCAGGCCAATGCCAATGATAATGTTCCAGACCCTCCTCCGCCACCTCCAAGAGTGGCCCTTCGGGTGCTTCCCAACCAAGGATATGCTAGTGCAATTGTCCTACCCCGGATTCGGGCGGGCAATTTTCAAATTACCAATGTGATGCTGACCTTGTTAGAGCAGCGAGGATATTTGACGGGTGCTCCCGATCAAAATTCTTACAAGCACCTTAAGGGTTTTGTTGATACATGTTGGGGGAGCAAGCAAACAAACGTGTCCGAGGATGCCTTGCGGTTGAGACTTTTCCCGTTCTCTTTTCCAGGGAAGGCACTAGATTGGCTGGAGAGACTCCCCAACCACTCCATCCATACATGGGATGAGTTGGCGGACAAATTCATTGCAAAATATTTCTCGCTGGGGCACATGGCAACTTTGAGGGATAAAATCTTAGCTTTCAAACAGGAGCCCAACGAACCAATGCATGAAATTTGGGAGAGGTACCGGACTATGGTAAAGGAGTGTCCCAACAATGACATGACTGAGGCAATGATACAATAGACTTTCTACCGAGGCATTAACACCACTAACCAGTGCATAGTGAACCAACTTGCCGGGGGCAACTTCATGAACACACCATATGATCAAGCGTGTGAGATATTGGATGAGATGGCGGACATTTCTTCCGCTTGGCAAAGCAGAGCAAATGTGCCACAGGGTGACCCCATGATCATTCACTTGCATAAGGAGCTTCACGATTATGACAGGCAATAGCAGAACTTACAACAACAATGAACCAGTTAGCAAAGGCACAATTACAATAGGTTCAAGCTCCTCGATAAGTAAATGCTATGGAGGGTGTCAATATGCTAGTGAACAAAAGAAGTCAAAGAGGCCAACAGAACCAAGGGAGTTTGGATCCATATGACCAAGATAGTGGTGGGTTCCAAGATGATGGTTATGATGAGCAGAATGAAGAAGTGCAATACGTGAACAACTATCAAGTCCAAAGGGGAAATTCTTCCAACCAACAACAACAATGGAGATCCCAAGGCAATTGGGGAAATCAACAACAAGGGAAAAATAATTGGGGGAACAACAACCAAAATCCTAATTGGGGAAACCAAAACAACAATCAGAACAATCACGGTAACTGGGGTAACAACAACAACAATTGGGGTGGAAACAACAATCAGGGTGGTTGGAACAATAACAATCAGGGAAATAGGGGGCAAGGCTTTCAAAGGCCCCCAATGTATCAACAACCAAACAACCCACCCCCATTACCATCCCAAGGTCCTGGTTCATCCAACAATGACATGGGGAGAATTGAAATGAAGTTTGAACAGATGATGAAAAGGAATGCTGACTCCGATGCTCAGTTGGCATCCCACAATAACTCAATCAAGAACTTAGAGGTTCAGCTAGGCCAAATTTCACAATCCTTGAATACTCGCCCTAAGGGAGCTCTACCTAGTGATACGGTAGTCAACCCGAAGGGTGGGAACAAATACCGAGCATGCAATGGCAGTAATTACAAGAAGTGGACGAGGCGGTGATGTGAATGCCTCCAAACGAAAAGAAATTTTGAGTGATGAAGTTGTGTTGCANTGACTAAGGTGCGAAACTTGACAGTGAAGTTTGATGGGAAGACAACCAATGACTACCTGGGCTTTATGGAGGAAGATGAATCACTGTATTTAGAGAAGGTAACATTGGGCGAGGCAGCCCGTTCGTGGTTGGCAGAATACCTGGCAATCCCGGGTACCACCCCAGCATGGTTGACAGCAGGAGTCCAAATTTTGAGGAGGACTCTAAACTTCGAAGCAAAGGGTTGGGAGACGTTCGTATGCAGCAGGTTGGATCCCACTACTCATGAGAACTCTCTGCCTATCTCTCGGGCAATCTTGGTGGCTTCTATCATGGCGGGGTACCCGATCAACGTCGGGAATGTGATGTCTAGGGTGATCACACGGGTGGTCAATGAAGGTGATAGATCATATCCCTTCCCACATTTCCTGACTATGTACCTTAATGACTTGGAGGTGGAGAAGAGCAAGTTTGATGTGAAGCTGAAGCCAAAGGCGCCTTTTTCTTGGTACAGCTTGCAGAGTGATTACAACCCCAAAGGCAAAGATCCTAAAGGCAAATCCACTATTTCTACTGGCCAGTCTGAAGAGCCAATAGTAGTAGTAGTAGCTCCTTCTCAGCCCCCCTCAGCTACCCCAGATACTGCCCCAGGGCCCTCTACTACCACTGCCCCAGATATCCCCTCATCTTCAGCCTATCCATTGACTGCCCACTATTTGAGCCAGACCCTTGCCAGTATCAACAACTGGATACAGGCAGCTACTTCTAAGCTGTCTGTGCTTTCTATCTCGGTGGCAGCCTAGTCTGTACCCTCTCAGCCACAGGTCCAACAGTCAGTGGAGGATACTCTCAAGGAGCTTCTGCACAACCAGAAGAAGCTCCTGGAGAACCATCAATTGATACTGACGGCTGTAGATTCTCATGGAAAAGCATTGAAGGAGCTGGAAAAGGAAACAAAGAAGTTGAGAAAGACTCGGGCATCAAAGGAGTCTGTGAAAGAGTTGAGGGTCAAAGTGGAGAAAATGAAGGCTGCGGATCACTTGCCCTTGGAGCTGCTATTGCATGACCTGACCCCAGCTGTCCAGCCTGAGCAGGAGCAGGATTTACAAAGGGCACCAAAGAGGAGAAGGGTGATTCCCCGTACTGATGATGCAGTGATTAAGTTGGCGGAGCCTCAAGAAGGCTCCTCTAGCCAGCCCCAAGTTCCAGTACAGGCCCAGGTCCCAGTGTAGAAACAGGTTACAGGGCTCCAGTCACAGGTTCCCGAACAGTCAGAGGAACCAGGGACCCAGGCTCATGATCCCATGCATACCCAGGACCAATAGGGAGTTTTCTTTACTCTCTATCTTTTTTGTTTGAGCTATTTTTGGTTAGTTAGCATTAAGGACAATGATAGCTTTCATTTGATGGGGTAGCCCTATTTTGATGATACTACTTTCCTTTTATTATGCTTTGATTTTCGCTTTTGGTATGTACATAATTTTACCAGTTTATTTCACTTTTCGTATTTTGCAACTTTGGTCTGTATATAAAGTTACTTTTTGATGTATATATTCATTCCCTCTTATGTATATTCGTCTAAATCCCCTATTGTACATATTCATTTTACTTTTCGCATTTTTCTTTCATAGCATTTTAGTTCATTTTGGTAGCTTCTTATTTTGAGTTTTGCGTTCAAATAAGCCTTTGGTTTTCTTAATGTCACGGTTCTTTCCAAAGGTGGAATTTGTGTGAACCGGGTGGCTCTTCCCGATGATGGATGGTGTGACAACCTTCTTAAGGGTTTGAGACTGTTTTCTTTTTGTTTTTGCGTAAATAGTAGCTAGTGAGTAATAGTGCCTGAGGCAAAGCTTCACTTGGGCCTAACACATTTGCCTTTAATCCTATGGTCAAAAACAAATTGGTGTGTATAAGATGGTGATAGTTGTGACCTTGAGACTCTTGTGTTGGCCGACAATCATCAAGTGGTTTTTCGGGACCATGTATGTCGCTCAAATCTTAGCTAAGGTCGTTGTGGGCCCTCGACTATATCTCTTTAGCAATCCTATAGCTTGTGTGGTGAGAATTTGAATTGCAAGTCCAAGTCCCGTGCCATTGAGTCTAGAACTTGCCCTGAATGTTTGTCTAGGCGAAATCCTAAGTTAGTTTGACTTGAGAAGTGATTATAGGCTCTCCTTGATCCGAATGAGATCTTGAAAACATCCATAGCCTACCAATGATAATGTCCCTAGTCAATCCCTTTGAGCCATAGCCCTTTTTCCTTCAAAAAACCATGATACAAGCCTTTACCCGTTTTGAAAAGACCCTCTCTTGGCACCCAATCTTTCCTTAGCACATGGCAAAAGCATAAGTTTGGGGGGAGATACGAGGAATGCAACAAAGTGGTAAAAATGTACAAAAGCGAAGAAAAAGAAAGAAAATCAAAAAGTCAAAAAGAATGAGCAATACAGAAGAAATGAAGGGATTCAATAAAAGTAAAGTGATGAAAGGCGTGGAAAGCTTAGAAAGGAGAAAAAGGTTTGAAATGAACAAGAAAGAGTGACGGTGTGTCTCTTTAACCCCTAAGAAAGAAGTAAATGACTTAAAAAGTCAAGAGAATGTGTGCCAAAATAAAGCAAATGAAGTGCTTAAGGGAAGATAGAACCTACTTAGACCAAATATTTCCTACCCTGAACCAAAAGCCTTCACTATATCTCCACAAAAGCCCTATATGATCTTGAATTGAATGAAGCTTACATTAGTGGTGACTCACATAAGGGGCAAGATTATGGTACTTAGGGCCGGACTTGTGACCTTTCTTTGAGAGAGATGAGTGTTTTCCACAATCCTTGTTCTGAGTGCTGCAACCTAAAAGTGAGGTTTGCTTGTGGAGAGTTGAGGAGTATGAGTTTGGGTTCCACAATGACCAAAGTAATAGAAAGAGTTTCTTTGATGAGTTGAGTCAACCCTTGATGCTTTTGTGTCGCACTAAAACCATGGTGTTTAAAAGGTTGAATGTTGTTAATGATTCATCTGAATTGAGGCAATTGTTAGTCCCAATTGATGCTAGATGAGGTCACTTTAGGTCAGCTGAATTTTCTTGGTTGTATTCTTAAGGAGGTAGGACTTATATTATTTGCTTGAGGACAAGCAAAAGTTTAAGTTTGGGGGAGTTGATAACTAGGGATTCTAGTTCATTTTACACTCCTTTTTACTTGAATTTTGATTAAAAATGCATACAAATAGTCCCAAAGGCTTACATGTTGTACTTATTTGCAGGGTTTGGTCAAGAAAGTGACAAGAGGTCAAAAATCAACTCAAAAAGGAGTGAAACCTGCACAAGTACCAAGAACAAGTCAAAGCATAGCTACAACATACCCACCGCGGTCGCAAACCATTTAGTGCGGTCTGCAGTGAGGAGATTCAGAGAAATGCAGATTTTGGAAGCTCAAGCACTGCGGCCGCAATCCATTTTATGTGGACTGCAGTAGCCTCACCGCGGCCACAATCCATTTTATGCGGCCCGCGGAGAAGAGATTCAGAGAGTTGAGAAATTGGAAGTTAGAAGCCACTGCGGCCGCAACCCATTTTGTGCGGACCGCAATGGAGCCACCGCGGCCGCGGTGCATTTTCCAAGATTCGCGGTGGCCAGATTCAAAGACCTAAAAATCAAGCCAAAAAGCCTCACCACGGCTGCGGTGCATTTTCCGCGGTACCTCCGTAGGGGTATTTTTGTCCAAAAAATTTGGCCTTGCATAAATAGTTCTTTTTCAGATTTTTAGGGTATCTAACTTTTAGCTGAGCACATGAACAACGGTTTTTGACTATTTTGAGTAATTTCATAGTTGGTTTATAATTGAATATTCAATTATTAGCTTGTAAACATATCATATGAGTTATTCTTTATCTAATTATCTGTTTTCATCCATTATTATGAGTAGCTAGACCCATTAGCTAGGGTTTTAGCTCAACCCTAGTGTGGGTATTTGATGGGTCTTGTGTTTTAAGGCTTAGATGTTTATGGGTGGTTGATATTTGGACTAATTTGTGTTTTCTATGTTGGGTTAGTGGTTGCAAACACTAATTCGTGCCTATTTGACTTGAGCTCTTCTTGAGAAAGAGAGCTTGAGCCTAGGTAATCAGTCCAACAAGGAATTAGGGCGTACTCAAGAGATTGATAGCCCCAATTAAAGGGTTAAATCTAGAGATAGTAATACCCGACTTGAGCCTATATTGCTTTTATAATTTCGACACCCGCTTAGTCTTGAGAAAGTCAATTTGGGCAAAGTCACTTAAGCTACCGAGAGGTATAGAGTGAGTAGCGTCGGCTATATCGCGATCCCAAACATAACAACTTTACCTTAGACTCTAGATCCCGTCAAGTATTCACCTAGGGGGAAGTCACTTCCCTAGTGCCTCGTTACCTATTAGAAAACCTTTCAAGCAAATTTTCTTAGTTTAATTTAGCATCTCAATAGTATAATATTAGAAGTAAAAAGCAAACAATTATGATTGGAAGCGTAATTAAGAGCATTACGCATTGCTAGTTTAGATAGGAATCCAATTCCCAATTCTAGCTCCATGTGGATTCGATCCCGACCTTTTTGGGTAAAAGCTGCATCGACCGCTCTCGCCACTTGTCACACCTTCTTTTTTCAACTACACCCCGTGAAGGGTATAATAAAAGGAGTTTTTCCAATTAAAGGACAATCGAAACGGGATTCATTTTATTAAGAGATTCAGAGTCGCCACTTGGGAGATTTATGGTGTCCCAAGTCACCGGTTTGAATCCCGAATCGAGGGAAGGGTTTGACTCTGTTTAACAGTCGCGAACCAAAAATTCAGGTAAGGAATTCTGTTAACCCGGGAGAAGGGGTTAGGCACTCCCGAGTTCCGTGGTTCTAGCACGGTCGCTCAACTGTTATATTTGGCTTAAGTCTGATTTTAATTCATGTCATACTATAGTGCAATTTTAAAATTATTTAACCGCTTTTAATTAGTTTTTATGAAAGTGAGCGTCGTTTAAGAACGTGTTTTTGGATCACGTCACATGAAATGCACCCGGATCCTCGACACCTCTTATTCAACGTTTTGGGATTTGGATTTGGGTCGCATGAAATGCACACCCGTATTTAAGAAGGTAAAATTATTAAAAGCGCGCCTAAAGTGGCTAGCGTCTTGCTAACTTTGCGGGAGGCCATGAAAATTTGCTAAATGGCACGTCCCAAATTTCTAAAATATTTTTAATAAAGCATTTAATGAGGGCCCCGCAATTTATGCATTTTTGTTCGGTGTCGACCGCTCTCGCCACTTGTCACACCTTCTTTTTTATACTACACCCCGTGAAGGGTATAATAAAAGGAGTTTTTCCAATTAAAGGACAATCGAAACGGGGTTCATTTTATTAAGAGATTCAGAGTCGCCACTTGGGAGATTTATGGTGTCCCAAGTTACCGGTTTGAATCCCGAATCGAGGGAAGGGTTTGACTCTGTTTAACAGTCGCGAACCAAAAATCCGGGTAAGGAATTTTGTTAACACGGGAGAAGGGGTTAGGCACTCCCGAGTTCTGTGGTTCTAGCACGGTCGCTCAACTGTTATATTTGGCTTAAGTCTGATTTTAATTCATGTCATCCTATAGTGCAATTTTAAAATTATTTAACCGCTTTTAATTAGTTTTTATGAAAGTGAGCGTCGTTTAAGAACGTGTTTTTGGATCACGTCACATGAAATGCACCCGGATCCTCGACACCTCTTATTCAACGTTTTGGGATTTGGATTTGGGTCGCATGAAATGCACACCCGTATTTAAGAAGGTAAAATTATTAAAAGCGCGCCTAAAGTGGCTAGCATCTTGTTAACTTTGCGGGAGGCCATGAAAATTTGCTAAATGGCACGTCCCAAATTTCTAAAATATTTTTAATAAAGCATTTAATGAGAGCCCCGCAATTTATGCATTTTTGTTCGGTGAGGCTCGTCTCACTTTTTATTTAAAGGCCAATCCTAAAGCAATCTATAATTTTCTATATTTGCCTCTAAAAATGAAGAAAGAGTCCTAGTCAATTAAAAATTTCCGGGCCTCAAGTTCAGGTCCGGATCCAAACAAAAGGGATGACCTCTTAATTTGAACTCGCTACCTAACTTGAAAGCCCAAACTTATGTTATACTAAACTATGAATTGAGACCTTCAAGCCAGGCCCAAATTAATGGGCTAAGCGAGTTTGCCTTTGAACAATTGCAGCTGACAGGCCTCGATGCCGGCCCTTTAAAAGGGTTATCTGGGCCAGGCGCAAACAGGAGATAGGCCCAAGCAGGAGATAGGCCCAAGCGGTTGTGGTGCTTTAAACCCATATCGAGCCCACATGCAGCGTTTATTATTGATACATTAATTAATTCTAAAACAAGGAATTCAACATAACTAACTACACCTTGGTTGTGGAATTTATCCAAAACAGCTTAAACAATAGTTAATTGACAAGGCTTACGAACTAGTTTCGAGATGACTGAAGCGTTTACCATAATCGCTTTTGTTTCCTAAGAGCTCACATTTATTGTTACTACCCACAGATATTATAACTTCAGGATTACACTACCAATTATTAACATAAACGGAGATCATGTTTAATACAACTGACATGTGCTACTCACCTTCAACAATTGAGTGCACAAGTGTTAACCACAAAGAAGGATCTATTAATCAATTTCCAAAATTCAAACTACTTACTAACATTGACTATTAAACTAGTCAATGAAATGAAACTATATTATGATGATCATCCATTTTAAACACGATGCTAAAATGAAACCAGATCTAAACTATACTATGACTAGAACTGAATAATTACAAATTTGATAGTCTGGGACAGTCCAAATCATACAGTCCAGTTAATACAACTATGAATATTCAATCAAATAGTAATCGAGCTATCTAGATTTAATAAGATTTCAAATTGCAATTCCATGGGCAGCAAACAAACTTCAATTGTATTTCATGTTCAACATGCGCGGTTACATCAACATAGGCTGAGAATATGTACCTGGAGAATAGAATATAAGCAAATGAGGATTCACAGCAAAGAAAAATCAGAGGATCAGCACAGCAGTACAAGCAGCAGCAAATGAGAGTTTCCAACAGCAGCAACACAGCAAATTCAGCACAGGAATAGACCAGTGATCCAAGTATCAAATGGAATTGTGAGATTAAATACAATATCACCAAAATAGACCCAAAACTTACTTGCTTGGACTCCAAACCCACTCGAAATCAAACCAGGACTACTTCTGAACTTCAACTACTAGAAATTAAGTTAAACAATGCAAACCAACCACTAAACTTGAAATAGACCTAAGAGATTGAATAAACAGTATTTTTTTTGGATTTTTCTGTAATTTTCTATTGTTTTTGGCTTTCGAATTTTTGAATTTCTACTTTCAGATCTGGAAAACTGAAGAGTGCTTTTTGGGGGGAACTTTTGGAGGCTCCAAACTTTCTAGAAACTTTAAGGGATTTTTCAAATGCCAAACTTGGGAATTAAGGCATTGGACGTGCCTTTTATAGGCAAAAAATGAGGGGCAGCTTCAGATATTTTGTTTTACACATTAGTCCCTCACTTATTTCTACTTAACCCTCTATTTTCTGACTTGTTACACAAGTAACTACCTCTATTTTTGCCGAAACATACACTAAAACCACATTCTAGAATAATCTAAGAGGTTCTGGTATAGTCTATTATCTTCCTATCCAGTTCCAATTACCCGTATACCCCTGAATATCTTTAGAATCACTAAACTACCCCCCACTCTGATTAATCCATGGTCAACTAACAAAACATGAATTTCAGTAGTAACAATATAATCCTTAACCAACTCTTATTATTCCATCAGTTAACAAACAATAATCAACTCCAACATTTATGCTAAAAACAAAC
>NW_017671557.1:0-9710 GCF_001879085.1 Nicotiana attenuata | reverse complement strand
TAAAATGACAAGATGCAATGTATTTTTATATTTTTCCATAAATAAAATAAACATGCGCACACAAATGCAGGCAATTAACAGAAAATGCCACAAAATCCAAAAAAAAAAATTGCAAGTAGATAAAATAAGCTATTTTGTTTTGAAACTATGGGAGCAATTCATATAGGGCAAAAATCACGTGCTCACAGCTGCCCCTCTTTGCTCGGAAACACGAAGAGTTGTCGTGCAAAGATAAGTGAGCGGATACGAGCGATTTTTGCCCGTTTGAATACTCCGTGTGAAGCATTTTTGAAAAGTTTGACCGCACCCTGCTTCTGAGGTTGCCTACATATCCTTGGCTAAAAAGGAATCAGGTCAGTGTAGTTCGGGAAGGTCTGGTAGCTGGGACTACCATGAAGCTGTGGTTTCACTGTTGCTGCTGCTGCTACTACTGCTTACTGAACCCCCTTATTACACCGTGTCAAAAATAAAAGAAACTAGACTAAGCTATGATCTATGAATTACAAAAGATCCTATCTATATCTTCAAACTTGCTCTTATGGTCCTTGTTGCAGTGTTGACTTGCATTCTTCCGGTGGAATTCTTTTGTTGCTGCCTTGAATTGCATTCTGAGGTGTTCTCCCTTTCCCCAAGTGATGCTTTGACCGCTAAAACTTGACATGTAGTCATCTGTTCTCCAGGCGGGCTCCTGACTTCTGAAACTTGAAATGTATGCCTCTGTTCTCCAGGCGGGCTCCTGACTGCTGAAACTTGAAGTGTGTGCCTCTGTTCTCCAGGCGGGCTCCTGACTGCTGAAACTTGAAATGTGTGCCTCTGTTTTCCAGGCGGGCTCCTGACTGCTGAAACTTGAAATGTGCGCCTCTGTTCTCCAGGCGGGCTCCTGACTGCTGAACTTGAAATGTGTGCCTCTCTTTTCCATGCGGGCTCCTAACTGCTGAAACTTGAAATGTGCGCCTCTGTTCTCCAGGCGGGCTCCTTACTGCTGAAATTCAAATGTGTGTCGCTGTTCTCCAGGCAGGCTCCTGACTGCTGAAACTTGAAATGCATGCCTCTGTTCTCCAGGCGGGCTCCTGACTTCAACAAAATAAACAACAAAGAAAATTTTCTGCCTCCAGTTTGGTAACTGGGTACAGCATGTTATCAAATATCAAAAATTAAAGATTGGAATTGTACTTCCCTTGTTCTTCAGGTGGGCCCCTGACTGCTGAAATTTGAAATATTCCCTTGTTCTCCAAGTGGGTTCCTGATTGCTGAACTTGAAAAGTATTCCCTTGTTCTCCAGGTGGGCTCCTGACTGCAACAAAAATAGACAAAAACAAAGAAAACTTCTGTCCCAGTTTGGTAGCTGGGCACATGGGTGAGTGTTAAACTAAATTGTTCTACCAACTATTATAAGAATTTGAAAGCTAAGTCCTATTATCCAGGGAGGTCCTGACAACTTCTAATAATTATGAACCTAAGTTATATCCTCTAGAGGTATTACCCCACTACATTTGTTGTCTAAAAGGTCTTAAACTACTCCCTATTATCCAGGTGGGTCCTGACAGCTTCTAGTTAAAAGATAGTTTTAACCTAAGTTATATCTACTGAAGGTACAACTCCCGCTATATCTTGTTATCTGAAACGAACTTTAAAGCTACATCCCATTATCCAGGAGGGTCCTGAAAACTCCTAATTGAATCCTACCTTAACCGTGCGAACTTTGAAACCAACTTATATTCCTATTTATGCTAAATTATGCTACTCATGATTGTTTTGAAATTTAAACTAAGTCCCATTTTCCAGGAGGGTCCTGAGAATTTCCCACCATACCTGTTTTGGGAGCTTGCTTTTTCCTTAACGAGGGTTTCTCCGAAGCCAATGAAAACTTTCTGCCCCTGTTTCAATCAAAGAAAAATCTTGTCAGTTTTAAAAATGTGGTTAGTTGCTGGCATTCTTGCTAGGTACATCCCTGCTGCTGGGCTTTAGTCCGTCTCGCTTTCCTGGACTTGCCTTGAATCCCCTCAACTTCCTGACCGAATTTCAACCCCTTGACTCTGATGACTCAAGTATTCTATCCCATATTGTTGTTTTTGTATTTCTGACCCCTCTTTTGAAACTTCGCTTCTTCCCCACAATTATCCGACTAATCCACCGATGAAACTTCCAGTGGTCCTTTATGACTTACTTTGCTTTTCGACATCTTTGATATATTCTGGCCCTGTCTATACAACTAGGAAGCTGGTAGTTAGCCTTGACATTCCTTCCTTTGTTTTGAACAGAACTGACACTGAAATATCTTAAAGGTAGACCTCGAAAGAATGAAATGCAATGACCTCGAGGGTTAAGGATAAAAAGAATCCGAGAACGGATGATTTGTAATGAAGAAAGAAGAGAATGAGACTTATCTGNAGGAGTACGAGGAGGGAGGCCCTGGCTCTAGGGTTTCAGAGACTTTAGGACACTTTTATTTAATGCCTGAGATTGAACCCAGGCCGTTGGATTGGAGTGAATAGACGGCCTGGATTAGCCGTTATCTAAACGGGGTCGTTTTTGGCAAGTGGGTAAACTGGATCGGGTTTTGAGTGTAATATTGGGCCAAATTTGGACGGGTTTTTGAGCCAAATGTTTGGGCCTGAGGAATTTCAATTAAAAATGGCCCAAACAGACTTATCTTTCAATTTCTGTTCTTTTTTCTTTCCATTTCTTTTCAAATCTTTTTTCTTTTCTTTTCAAATTAAAAAATAAAACCTACATTAATTCTAAACCAACATTATCCTACCATATTAGATTAATGTTCAAAATAATATTTACAACAACTAATTAACTACCAAATTAAAAGAAAACTGCACGATTCGGAACTAAATGCCAAAATGAGTTATTTTTTTTGATTTTCTATTTTTGTAACACAACTAAATTACTAACTAATTTCAAAATGCCAAATTAAATCCTAAATGCAAATGCAACATATTTTTTTTTTTTTGTATTTTTCATGAATTAAATAAAATAAACATGCACAAACAAATGCAAACAATTAACAGAAAATGCCACGAAAATCCACAAAATTGCAAGTAATGAAAAGAAATTATTTTGTTTTGAATTTATGGGAGTAATTCATATAGGGCAAAAATCACGTGCTCACAGCTGCCCCTCTTTGCTCGGAAACACGAAGATTTTTCATGCAAAGATAAGTGAGCGGATACGAGCGATTTTTGCCCGTTTGAATACTCCGTGTGAAGCATTTTTGAAAGAGTTGACTGCACCCTGCTTCTGAGGTTGCCTACATATCCTTGGCTAAAAAGGAATCAGGTTAGTGTAGTTCGGGAAGGTTTGGTAGCTGGGACTACCAGGAGCCGTGATTTCACTGTTGTTGCTGCTGCTACTGCTTGCTGACCTCCTTATAACACCATGTCGAAATAAAAAGAAGCTAGCCTAAGCTATGATCTATGAATTACAAAAGATCCTATCTATATCTTCAAACTTGCTCTTGTGGTCCTTGTTGCATTGTTGACTTGTATTCTTCCGGTGGAATTCATTTGTTGTTGCCTTGAATTGCATTCTGAAGTGTTCTCCCTTTCCCCAAGTGATGCTTTGACCGCTAAAACTTGAAATGTAGTCCTCTGTTCTCCAGGCAGGCTCCTGACTGCTGAAACTTGAAACGTAGTCCTCTGTTCTCCAGGCGGGCTCCTGACTTCTGAAACTTGAAATGTATGCCTTTGTTCTCCAGGTGGGCTCCTGACTGCTGAAACTTGAAATGTGTGCCTCTATTCTCCAGGCGGGCTCCTGACTGCTGAAGTCTTAAGAGTATTCCCTTGTTCTCCAGGTGGGCTCCTGATTGCTGAACTTGAAAAGCATTCCCTTGTTCTCCAGGTGGGCTCCTGACTGCAATGAAATAAACAAAGAAAATTTTCTGCCCCAGTTTGGTAACTGGGTACAGCATGTTATCAAATATTAAAAATTAAAAGCTAAAATTTGAATTGCACTTCCCTTGTTCTCCAGGTGGGTGCCTGACTGCTGAAGCTTGAAAAGTATTCCCTTGTTCTCCAGGTGGGCTCCTGATTGCTGAACTTGAAAAGTATTCCCTTGTTCTTCAGGTGGGCTCCTGACTGCAACAAAATAACAAAAACAAAGAAAACTTTCTGCCCCATTTTAGTAGCTGGGTACATGGGTAAGTGTTAAACTGAATTATTCTACCAACTATTATAAGAATTTGAAAGCTAAGTCCTATTATCCAGGGAGGTCCTGACAACTTCTAATAATTATGAACCTAAGTTATATCCTCTAGAGGTATTACCCCCACTATATTTGTTGTCTAAAAGGTCTTAAACTACTCCCTATTATCCAGGTGGGTCCTGACAGCTTCTAGTTAAAAGATAGTTTTAACCTAAGTTATATCTACTGAAGGTACGACTCCCACTATATCTTGTTATCTGAAACGAACTTTAAAGCTACATCCCATTATCCAGGAGGGTCTTGAAAACTCCTAATTGAATCCTATCTTAACTGTGCAAACTTTGAAACCAAATTATATTCTTATTTATGCTAAATTATGCTACTCATGATTGTTTGAAATTTAAACTAAGTCCCATTTTCCAGGAGGGTCCTGAGAATTTCCCGTCATACCTGTTTTGGGTGCTTGCTTTTTCCTTAAGGGGGGTTTCTCCGAAACCAATGAAAACTTTCTGCCCCTGTTTCAATCAAAGAAAAATCTTGTCAGTTTTTAAAAATGTGGTTAGTTGCTGGCATTCTTGCTAGGTACATCCCTGCTGCTGGGCTTTAGTCCGTCTCCTTTCCTGGACTTGCCTTGAATCCCCTCAACTTCCTGACCGAATTTCAACCCCTTGACTCTGATGACCCAAGTGTTCTATCCCATATTGTTGTTTTTGTATTTCTGAACCCTCTTTTGAAACTTCGCTTCATCCCCACAATTATCCGACTAATCCACCGATGAAACTTCCAGTGGTCCTTTATGACTTACTTTGCTTTTCGACATCTTTGATATATTCTGGCCCTGTCTATACAACTAGGAAGCTGGTAGTTAGCCTTGACATTCCTTCCTTTGTTTCGAACAGAACTGACACTGAAACATCTTAAAGATAGACCTCGAAAGAATGAAATGCAACGACCTCGAGGATTAAGGATAAAGAGAATCCGAGAACGGATGATTTGTAATGAAGAAAGAAGAGAATAAGACTTATCTGAGTGGAGATGCTGGTACCATTGAGCATGCCATGCATTTTGGATTAATCAATCCAGTCTGTCTAACCAATCAACTTTCGATTGCCACATTTGTTGTTCCGGATTTTCACAACCTGATCTTCACCCAAACCCAAACTTTGCTCGTCTTGCAATGTCTTGAGCAGCTTTTGACCACAGACTTGTCTCATTTGCCTGTCTGAAAAACTCACCCTCGCCTTACGGTGCCCGTGAGGGTTCTCACCAATAAGACTCTCTCATTTCGATTTCTCTCAACTCACTTCGCCTTACGGTGCCCGTGAGGGTTTTCACCAATAAGACTCTCTCATTTTTGATTTCTCTCAACTCGCTTCGCCTTACGGTGCCTGTGAGGGTTTTCACCAATAAGAATCTCTCATTTTTATCATTTTTTTTTCCTGCACCGGAGTGTTGCCCCTGACGTGAATCACTTTTACTTGCTCGTATTGGCACTTCCTGAAGATTGATTGGAATGTCTTTCTTTGGACCGTAATGCAGGCTTTTGGATGAGGTTAGAAAGAAGGGTATCAAAGGCTCAAAACAACTTAACATGGGTTCACAGTTACAACTTTCGGAATCAAATCTCTCACAGCGACCACAACTTCTGCCCCAGTTTCTCTCTTGGGGACTTTTGAGATTTTGTTTTGTTGTGACTGAACCTCAGGGAGAGGATGCGTACGTACCCTTTCGGGATCAAGTCGAACGTAGTTCAGGCCATAAAAATTACTTTGTTGTGATTTTTCATTTCTTTTTCTTCCTCTTCCTCTTCCTCTTCTTTTCTTTTTCTTTCTTCCTTTTCTCTTTTTTGTTTTTTTTCTTTTTTGTTTGTTTTATTCTTTTCCTTTCTTCCTTCTTTTTCTTCTCTCTCTTTTCATTCTTTCTCTTTTCTCTTTTTTCCGTGACTTATCTTTCACGCTTGTGTTTCTGATCTTTGCTACTGATTCCGAAAGAGGGGTATGAAAGGAAATGAATGAGGCTCAAAGGGGTAACAAAGGATAAAGTGTTTGGATAGCAGAACAAAATGCCTTCATCATTTCAATCTCAAAAATATGCCAAATACAATAAAGTACAATTAAACCAAAAAATCATACATAGTATCGCTTGACTGCATCAGAGTTGATAGCCATTTCTACACATTTCCCTTCCACATCCGTCAAATATAATGCGCCATTGGACAACACTCTGGTTACAACAAAAGGCCCCTGCCAGTTCGGGGCGAACTTTCCTTTCGCCTCAGCCCAATGAGGTAGGATACGCCTCAACACCAATTGCCCTACTTCGAATTTCCGCGGACGCACCTTCTTGTTATATGCTCTTGCCATTCTCTGTTGGTACAACTGACCGTGACATACTGCTGCCAATCTTTTTTCATCAATCAAACTTAGTTGTTCCAAGCAGGCTTTAACCCATTCAACATCATCAATTTCCGCCTCGGCGATGATCCGAAGGGACGGGATTTCAACCTCTGCGGGTATTACTGCTTCAGTGCCATACACCAGTGAATAAGGAGTTGCCCCTACTGAAGTGCGGACAGTAGTGCGATAGCCTAAAAGGGCAAAAGGTAACTTCTCATGCCATTGCCTGGACCCCTCTACCATTTTCCGAAGTATTTTCTTGATGTTCTTGTTAGCTGCTTCGACTGCTCCATTTGCCTTAGGACGATATGGGCTGGAATTGCGGTGCGTGATCTTAAACTGCTGACATGTCTCTGCCATCAAATGACTGTTGAGATTGGCACCATTGTCTGTGATGATCACCTTCGGGATCCCAAAGCGCTAGATGATATTCGAATGTACAAAATCGACCACTGCCTTCTTGGTCACAGATTTGAAGGTTTTTGCTTCCACCCACTTAGTGAAATAATCAATAGCTACCAAAATGAACCTGTGCCCATTTGACGCCGCTGGCTCGATCGGCCCAATGACATCCATTCCCCAAGCAACGAAAGGCCATGGTGCCGACATTGTATGCAATTCAGATGGTGGAGAATGAATCAAATCTCCATGTACCTGACATTGATGACACTTGCGCACGAAACTGATGCAATCCCGTTCCATAGTAAGCCAATAATAACCCGCTCGGAGAATCTTCTTTGCCAATACATATCCGCTCATATGAGGTCCGCAAACTCCCGCATGTACCTCGGCCATGATAACTGTAGCTTGTTTTGCATCCATGCATCTCAACAATCCAAGATCTGGAGTTCTCTTGTACAACACTCCTCCACTGAAGAAAAATCCGCCTGCCAAGCGTCGAATTGCTCTCTTTTGATCCCCTGTAGCTTGTGCTGGGTACACTCCCATCCGGAGGTATTCTTTGATATCATGGAACCACGGCTCACCATCAAGCTCTTCTTCCACCATATTACAATAGGCATGCTGATCTCGGACCTGAATCTGTAACGGGTCCACATAAGCCTTGTCTGGATGATGCAACATTGACGCCAAAGTGGCCAAAGCGTCGGCAACCTCATTGTGAATCCTTGGAATATGCCTGAAGTCTATTGATTGAAACCGTTGACAAAGTTCATGCAAACACTGCCGGTATGGTATGAGCTTCAAATCTCGTGTCTCCCATTCACCCTGAATCTGGTGTACCAGAAGATCCGAGTCACCCATGACCAAGATTTCCTGGACACCCATGTCTATAGCCAATCTCAGACCCAAGATACACGCCTCGTATTCAGCCATGTTATTGGTGCAATAGAAACGAAGTTGAGCAGTGACAGGGTAGTGTTGCCCTGTCTCAGAAATCAATACTGCTCCTATCCCGACACCCTTGGCGTTGGCAGCTCCATCAAAGAACAATTTCCATCCTGGCTTCTCGACTTGTTCTAATTCTTCAACATGCATTATCTCCTCGTCAGGGAAGTATGTTTTCAAAGGTTCATATTCATCATCAACTGGATTCTCGGCCAAATGATCAGCCAGCGCTTGTGCTTTCATTGCAGTCCGGGTCACGTAGACAATATCGAACTCCGTAAGCAAGATTTGCCATTTCGCGAGCCTCCCTGTGGGCATGGGTTTCTGAAAAATGTACTTCAACGGGTCCAACCGAGAGATGAGATAGGTGGTATATGCTGACAAGTAATGTTTCAACTTCTGCGCTACCCAGGTTAAGGCACAACACGTCCTCTCAAGTTGAGTGTATTTCACCTCATATGATGTGAACTTCTTGCTGAGGTAGTAAATCGCCTGCTCTTTCCTTCCTGTGATGTCATGCTGCCCCAGTACACAACCAAAAGAATTATCCAAAACGGTCAGATAAAGGATCAAGGGTCTTCCCGGCTCCGGTGGGACCAACACGGGTGGACTAGCAAAATACTCCTTAATCTTATCAAATGCTGCTTGACACTCATCCGTCCATCTAACCGCAGCATCTTTCTTTAGCAACTTAAAGATGGGTTTGCAAGTCGTTGTGAGCTGGGCAATGAACCTGCTGATGTAATTCAACCTGCCGAGCAAACTCATCACCTCTTTCTTGTTCCTTGGCGGTGGTAGCTCCTGAATGGCTTTGATCTTGGATGGGTCTAACTCAATACCGCGCCGACTTACCACGAATCCCAACAACTTCCCAGATGGGACTCCAAATGCACACTTTGCTGGATTAAGCTTGAGGTTGTACCTGCGGAGTCTCTGGAAGAATTTCCTCAAGTCTTTGACGTGGTCACATTGTTTCCTCGACTTTATGATCACGTCGTCTACATAGACCTCAATTTCCTGATGTATCATGTCATGGAACATGGTGGTCATTGCCCTCATATACGTTGCCCCTGCGTTCTTTAACCCAAATGGCATGACCCTGTAACAATACGTTCCCCAAGGCGTGATGAATGCCGTCTTTTCTGCATCCTCCTCATCCATCAAAATCTGGTGATAGCCCGCATAACAATCCACGAAGGAACCAATCTCATGTTTGGCACAATTGTCGATCAATATGTGGATGTTTGGTAGTGGGAAGTTGTCTTTCGGACTTGCCTTATTGAGGTCACGGTAATCTACGCACACTCTGGTCTTTCCATCCTTCTTTGGCACAGGCACAACATTGGCTAACCAGGTGGGATACCGCGTGACCCGGATGACCTTTGCCTCAAACTGATTGGTGACCTCTTCTTTGATTTTCACACTAATGTCTGTTTTAAATTTCCTTAGCTTCTGCTTGACAGGAGGGCATGCTAGGTCAGTGGGCAATTTGTGGACCACCAAATCGGTGCTTAAACCTGGCATGTCGTCATATGACCATGCAAAAACATCTTTATACTCAAAAAGTGCTTTAATTATCTCTTCCCTGAGCTGAGGTTCCAAATGGACACTTATTTTCGTTTCCCGCACATTCTCCTGATCCCCTAAATTGATTGCCTCTGTGTCATTCAGATTAGGTTTGGGTTTTTCTTCAAAGTGGCTTAATTCTTTACTGATTTCCTCAAAAGCTTCCTCATCATAATATTCTATTTCGTCATCACACTCAATTTCTTGTATTATTATGTCTGAGTTAGATTGGCATTTAAGACTGGGCTG
>NW_017671556.1:277797-278745 GCF_001879085.1 Nicotiana attenuata | reverse complement strand
AGAAGGAAAAGGATAAAATGAGAGAGTCTTATCGGTGAAAACCCTCACGGGCACCATAGGGCGATGTGAGTTGAGAGAAATGAAAATGAGAGAATCTTATGGGTGAAAACCCTCACGGGCACCATAGGGCGATGCGAGTTTTGAGAGATATTAAAATGAGAGAGTCTTATTGGTGAAAACCCGCATGGGCACCGTAAGGCGGAAGTGAGATTTTTCAGTTGGGCAAATGAAAGAAGTATGTGGTTAAAAGTTGTTTGAAACATGGCAACACAAGCAAGGTTGGGGTTTCTGTAAGGCTGGAACCCAAAATGCATGGCATGATCAACGGAATCAGCCTTTCCGCTCAGATAAGTCCTATCCTTTTTCTCTTCATTACAACTCATTCGTTTTCAGAGTTTTTCTTCCTCAAAACCTTCGAGGTCATTGCATTTCATTCTCTTGAAGTCTGTCTATAAGATGCTTTAGTGTCAGTTCTATTCAAAAACAAAAGAAGGATGTCAAAGCTAATTACCAGCCTCCCAGTTAGATGGCACAACAAGGTGGGGACATGTCAAAAGAGAGTAAAAAATAGAGGACCGATGGAAATCAGAGTAATAATCAGATGGTTGTGAGGGAGAAGCAAGGTTCACAAGAAGGGAACAGAAACACCAAACAGTGGTACGAGGTAAAACATGTGGGTCATCAAGATCAGAAGGTTGAAAGTCAAATGGGAAATCGTGACAAGTCAAAGCAAGTCCGAAGAAGCAAGTCAGAGCAAAGTCGGAAGCGGGAGCATGGCCAACAAGAATGCCAGTAGCTAACCACCATTTTACATTAACAAATTTTCTTTAATTGGAACAGGGGCAGAAAATTTTCTTTATTTTGTCGCAATCAGGTGCCCACCTGGAGAACAAGGGAATACATTTCAAGTGTCAGCAATCAGGCGCCACCTGGAGACAGGGAATACAT
>NW_017671556.1:250252-275017 GCF_001879085.1 Nicotiana attenuata | reverse complement strand
TACAGTGCGGGTGTTTGTGGACCTCATATGAGTGGATATATATTGGCAAAAAAGATCCTTCGAGCAGGTTACTATTGGCTTACTATGGAACGGGATTGCATCAGCTTCGTGCGCAAATGTCATCAATGTCAGATACACGGAGATTTGATTCATTCTCCACCGTCTGAATTGCATACAATGTCAGCACCATGGCCGTTTGTTGCCTGGGGAATGGATGTTATTGGTCCGATTGAGCCAGCAGCCTCAAATGGGCATAGATTCATTTTGGTAGCCATTGATTATTTCACCAAATGGGTAGAGGCCAAAACCTTCAAAGCTGTGACTAAAAAGGCAGTTGTCGACTTCGTACATTCAAGTATCATATGCCGGTTTGGGATCCCGAAGGTAATCATCACAGATAATGGTGCCAATCTCAATAGTCATTTGATGGCCGAGACATGTCAGCAGTTTAAGATCCTGCACCGCAACTCCACTCCATATCATCCTAAGGCAAACGGGGCAGTCGAGGCAGCTAACAAGAATATCAAGAAAATACTTCGGAAAATGGTAGAAGGGTCAAGGCAATGGCATGAAAAGTTACCTTTTGCTTTGTTAGGCTATCGCACTGCTGTCCGCACTTCAGTAGGAGCGACTCCTTACTCATTGGTATATGGAACCGAAGCAGTAATACCCGCAGAGGTTGAAATCCCATCCCTCCGAATCATCGCAGAGGCAGAGATTGATGATGATGAATGGGTTAAAGCCCACCTGGAACAATTAAGTTTGATTGATGAGAGGCGACTGGCAGCAGTGTGTCATGGTCAATTGTACCAACGAAGAATGGCAAGAGCATATAACAAGAAAGTGCGTCCGCGGAAGTTCGAAGTAGGACAGTTGGTGCTCAGACGTATCCTACCTCATTGGGCTGAGGCAAAAGGAAAGTTCGCCCCAAACTGGCAAGGGCCATTTGTTGTAACCAGAGTTTTGTCCAATGGCGCTCTATATCTAACGGACGTGGAAGGAAAATGTATAGAAATGGCTATCAATTCTGACGCAGTCAAGAGATATTATGTATTATTTTCTTTATCTTTGTGTACCTGATTGTATTTGGCATATTTTGAGATTGAAATGATGAAGGCATTTTGTTCTGCTACCCAAACACTTTATCCTTTGTTATTCCTTTGAGCCTTATTACATTTCCTTTTGTATCCCTCTTTCGGAATCAATAACAGAACTCGAAAGCCCGAGCGGGGAAAATCAGCGGAGAAACAAGAGAAAAACAGTCCAAAAGAAAAGAAAAGAAAAGAAAAGAAAAAGGAAAAGGAAAGAAAAGGAAAAAGAGAAAAGAAAAGAAAAGAAAAAGAAGAAAAAAAGGAAAAGAAAAGAAAAGAAAAGAAAAGGAAAAGAAAAGAAATGAAAAGAAAGAAAAGGAAAAGTGGAAGAAAGAAAGATCGCCACAATAAAGTAGTTCTATGGCCTGAACTACGTTTGACTTGATCCCGAAAGGGTACGTAGGCAGCCTCACTGAGGTTCAGTCACAACAGAAGAGAAATCCAGGAATCCCCAAGAAAGAAACTGGGGCAGAAGTTATGGTTGTCGCAAGGGATATGATTCCGAAAGTTGTAATGTTGAACCCACATTTGAATTATTTTGAGCCTTTATACCTTTCTTTCTAAAACCCGTCCAAAAGCCACAATACGGTCCAGAGAAAGACCTTCTGATCAATTTCAAGAAATGTCAATACAGTTAGGTAAAGCGACTCATGTCGGAGACAACACTCTGGTGACAGAAGGAAAAGGATAAAATGAGAGAGTCTTATCTGTGAAAACCCTCACGGGCACCATTGGGCGATGTGAGTTGAGAGAAATGAAAATGAGAGAGTCTTATGGGTGAAAACCCTCACGGGCACCATAGGGCGATGTGAGTTTTGAGAGATATTAAAATGAGAGAGTCTTATTGGTGAAAACCCGCATGGGCACTGTAAGGCGGAAGTGAGATTTTTCAGTTGGGCAAATGAAAGAAGTCTGTGGTTCAAAGTTGTTTGAAACATGGCAACACAAGCAAGGTTGGGGTTTCCGTAAGGCTGGAACCCAAAATGCATGGCATGATCAACGGAATCAGCCTTTCCGCTCAGATAAGTCCTATCCTTTTTCTCTTCATTACAACTCATTCGTTTTCAGAGTTTTTCTTCCTCAAAACCTTCGAGGTCATTGCATTTCATTCTCTTGAAGTCTGTCTATAAGATGCTTTAGTTTCAGTTCTATTCAAAAACAAAAGAAGGATGTCAAAGCTAATTACCAGCCTCCCAGTTAGATGGCACAACAAGGTGGGGACATGTCAAAAGAGAGTAAAAAATAGAGGACCGATGGAAATCAGAGTAATAATCAGATGGTTGTGAGGGAGAAGCAAGGTTCACAAGAAGGGAACAGAAACACCAAACAGTGGTACGAGGTAAAACATGTGGGTCATCAAGATCAGAGGGTTGAAAGTCAATTGGGAAATCATGACAAGTCAAAGCAAGTCCGAGGAAGCAAGTCAGAGCAAAGTCGGAAGCGGGAGCATGGCCAACAAGAATGCCAGTAGCTAACCACCATTTTACATTAACAAATTTTCTTTGATTGGAACAGGGGCAGAAAATTTTCTTTATTTTGTCGCAATCAGGTGCCCACCTGGAGAACAAGGGAATACATTTCAAGTGTCAGCAATCAGGCGCCCACCTGGAGAACAAGGGAATACATTTCAATTTCAGCAATCAGGCGTCCACCTGGAGAACAAGGGAATACATTTCAAATTTCAGCAATCAGACGCCCACCTGAAGAACAAGGGAATATATTTTAAGTTCAGCAGTCAGGCGCCCACCTGGAAAACAAGGGAAGTACAATCCAAATTTTAGCTTCCAAATGTTTAGTAATATTTGGTAACATGATGGGCCCAGCCACCAAACTGGGGCAGAAAATCTTCTTTGTTCGTCTATTTTGTTGAAATCAGGCGCCCATCTGGAGAACAAGGGAATATATTTCAAGTGCAGCAATCAGGCGCCCACCTGGAGAACAAGGGAATACATTTCAAGTGCAGCAATCGGGCGCCCACTTGGAGAACAAGGGAATACATTTTAGGTTCAGCAGTCAGGCGCCCACTTGGAGAACAAGGAAATACATGTCAAGTTCAGCAATCAGGCGCCCACCTGGAGAACAAGGGAATACATTTCAAATTTCAGCAATCAGGCGCCCACCTGGAGAACAAGGGAATACATTTCAAGTTGTCGCAATCAGGCGCCCACCTGGAGAACAAGGGAATACATTTCAAGTTGTCGCAATCAGGCGCCCACCTGGAGAACAAGGGAATACATTTCAAACTTTCGCAATCAGGCGCCCACCTGGAGAACAAGGGAATGCATTTCAAGTTCAGTAATCAGGCGCCCACCTGGAGAACAAGGGAATACATTCCGAATTTCAGCAATCAGGTGCCCACCTGGAGAACAAGGGAAACATTTCAAATGCAAGGACTCAGGAGCCCGCCTGGAGAATAGAGGCATTTATTTTCAAGTTTTTGGCACTAGGAGCCCGCCTGGAGAACAGAGGCATTCATTTTCAGATTATTAGCAGTCAGGAGCCCCCCTGGAAAATGGACACATGTTTCAGTTAATCAAGCATCATTTGGAGGAATGGCAGCAATATCGCCGATCACCATGCAAAACAACAACAGGAATACCATCGGAGGATTACAAGATACAAGTTCAGGGCAACACAAGAACAAGTTAGAAGACATAGATAGGACTTTTGTAATTCATAGATCGTAGCTTAGTCTAGCTTCT
This sequence comes from Nicotiana attenuata, assembly GCF_001879085.1. Lineage (NCBI taxonomy): Eukaryota > Viridiplantae > Streptophyta > Magnoliopsida > Solanales > Solanaceae > Nicotiana > Nicotiana attenuata. Next base: position 271,224 of record NW_017671556.1, on the reverse strand, counting down.
TTTTATTTTGACACGGTGTAATAAGGGGGTTCAGTAAGAGTAGCAGCAGCAGCAGCAACAGTGAAACCACAGCTTCATGGTAGTCCCAGCTACCAGACCTTCCCGAACTACACTGACCTGATTCCTTTTTAGCCAAGGATATGTAGGCAGCCTCGGAAGCAGGGTGCGGTCAAACCTTTCAAAAAGCTTCACACGGAGTATTACAAACGGGCTAAAAATGTCTCGTATTTGCTCACTTATCTTTGCACGAAAACTCTTCGTGTTTCCGAGCAAAGAGGGGCAGCTGTGAGCACGTGATTTTTGCCCTATATGAATTATTCCTTATAATTTTACAAAACAAAATTTAATTTCTTTTCATTTATTTTTCAATTTTTGTGGATTTTTGGTGGTCATTTTTTCTGTTTAATCGTTTTGCATTTTGTTTGTTGCTTTTTTAAATTAGTAGAAAAATATAAAAAATATATGTCGTCATTTTGCATTTTAGGATTTTAACTTTGCATTTTAGGATTAATTAACAAATTAATTGTTTTATAAATTGGTGAAAATCACAAAAAATAGTTTATTGTTGCACTTTTAATTTTAGTTTGGAATTCTTGGAAAATTGGGTTTTCATTAGTTTGTTGATAATTGTTAGTTAACTAGTGCAATGTGGTAGGGTTAATTGCATTTAGGAATTAGCTTAGATTTTATCCTAGTTTTATTTTGAAAAGAAATCAAAAAGAATTTGAAAATAAAAGGAGATTTCAAAAGGAGATGAAGAAATAGATTTTTTTTTTGGGCCAAAATTCATTCACCCTTCTCCAAGCCCACCTTTGCCTAGTATAGTCATCATAGCCCTCACAGGGTATGTCTAGAATTCTGCCAAATTTAGGTGCATCAAACTGCACCTCTACTCCCCTCACCACGCTTGTAACAACCCCATTCACCACAATGGCATTTGCCATAAACTCGATCAGCTCTTTCCTCGCCAGCCTGCCATCTAATTGAAGAACCATGTCCTTTCACCCCTGTGCATCCAGGGCATCAACCAATCTTTTCATGCCTGGCTCCTCCAGATCTTTCAGAAATCTTCCTTTCAGTATCTTTCTCCTGCCAAAAAGGACAAATCTGTCCTGTTCTTTTTCAGATTCCTCTTCTTCTTCCTCTCCACTCCATGCTTCTTCTTTTTCAGGAACTTTCACTTGTTTTCCTTTGACTGTAGACCTGGTTCTTTTATCCGGGGAGGGTTCAGCAAATACAGGTTCTGATGGACCTCCTCAGTTGTACCTCTTTCCTGATGGACCAATTCCATCTCCTTCTCCTCTTCTTCTGCAACCACAGAACTTTCCACAACTTTAGCTTTTCGCTTTTCCTTCTTCTTTTTCTTGCTTGCCTCTAAGGCTTTTTGCAACTCAGCCTCACTTTGTTTTACCCTGCTTCTAGTAGCTTTCACCTTTGGTACTGGAGGGACCGTAGACTTAGGAGATGACACCTTGCTCTTCTTTGTTGGCTTAGAGGCGGTTGGAGCCTTTTGAGAAGAATCTTTGCGCTTCTTGGGATCATAGCTTGCCCCAACCTTCTTCAGAATGTCAGCCAAGGTTTCTTCCACAGATGAACCAGGTTCATCTTGTTGTTCACTCAGGTGTACAAGGCCTTCAGCAGCCTCCCCAGTTTCACTTCCCCCTGGCTTGTTGCCACTCTCCTCTATTCCTCCACAAATAGCAAGAATTTTATCTTTCTTTTTCTTTCCCTTTCTACTCGACTCTCCCTCACTTACATCTCTCACAGAACCCACCAACACAAACCTATTGTGCACCTTCTCAACTACATCAGAAAAAACATAGCATGTATTTACCTCCCTAGGATTTTCTTGATTCTTGTTTGAGTCAGAAGACCCACGTTGTTCTCCATCGCTTGCAGAAACAAACGCTTTAGACTCAGAACTCGAGTCAGATGATTCCTTTTCAGAGCTCTCCTTTTTCTGGTTGGCTCTCAATTTTTCGTTTAGGGCCGTTCTCAGAGCACCAGTAGCCACAGTCTTTCTTGCCAACATTTTCTGCCGGCGAAATCTTGGTTTAGGATTGTCGCTAGGAGGTGCAGATGAGGGTGTGATAGGAGATACTGGTGGGGGATTTCCTGGATTTTCTTGAGGAGGAGTCATGGTGAAGAATTTCTGGAGAATTTTTGGTGATTTTAGAGAGAAGGATGATAATTTGAGGTTTAAGGCTTAATGATGGTTATGGACTAGAATGGAAGTATGTGGAGTGTATTTAAAGTGGAGTCTGATTAGGTGCAGTAACAACAGCCTTTTTGCAGTGGTCAATCAAGAGTCTAATCCCTTTAAGACTCCGGTCTTTTAGTGATAAATAGGTGACGCTTAGTTTTAGAAAATAGTCCCGTTTCCTTTAGAATTCTAGGAGAATGAAACTGGTTCAATGCATAACGGTTCTATTTTTAGGAGTTTGGTTAGAATATGACTTCTGTTCATAATTGGAATATTTATTTTTCTAATTGTGCAAAGTATAGAAACATACCTGACCTTTTCTCATGAGCATATTTTGATGAACCAGGTTCTCCAAGTAGAACTTCTCTTGATTATGCCTCATATATCATAATAGAAAAAAACTTTGTAAGAGATCAATGAATTAATATAAACACCCGTCACAGGAGTATACTAATTAGAGTATGAGACTGAGTAAGAATTAGTCTAGATATTTACATAAAGTTAGAACTTCTAACCAAAAATGTGATTTTTTTTTCATTTCATTTTTTTCATTGCATTATGAACTGGTTCCTTTTTAGGTGATCTTAGTCATCCCTAATTCCAACCTGTTCCTTCAAAGTTTTCCCTATTCAGTGCTTTGGTGAAGATGTCAGCTATTTGTTTATCAGTAGCACAAAATTCTATTGAGATTAATCCTTTCTCATAATTATCTCTCAAGAAGTGGTGTCTAACATCTATGTGCTTGGTCCTTTTATGATGAACATGGTTCTTTGTCATACTTATAGCACTAGTGTTATCATAAAATATTGGTATGCATCCCACTTCAATTCCAAAATCTACCAATTGTTGTTTAATACATAGTAATTGAGCACAACAAGAAGCTGCAGCTACATACTCAGCTTCAGCAGTAGATAGGGCTACTGAATTTTGCTTCTTGGTAGCCCATGATACAAGACATGAACCAAGGAAGTGTGCCATACCTGAGGTGCTTTTTCTATCCACTAGGAAACCTGCATAGTCAGCATCAGCATATCCTACTAGATTGAAATTACTACCTTAAGGGTACCAAAGACACAATTCAGTAGTGCCTTTCAGATATCTCAATATGCTCTTGACAGCTGTCAAGTGAGACTCTTTTGGATTTGCCTGAAAACGAGCACCCATAGCCCTACACTGAAAACAATGTCAGGTCTACTGGCAGTAAGATACAAGAGTGAACCAATCATACCCCTATACAGCTTCTGATCAACTGATGAACCAGGTTCATCAATATCTAATTTAGTGGCAGTTGCAATAGGTGTATCTATTTCTTTAGAATCCTCCATTTTAAACTTCTTGATTAGTTCTTTTGTATACTTCTGCTGATGAATCATGGTTCAATTTTGGCTTTGTTTGATCTGCAACCCTAAGAAGAAGTTAAGCTCACCCATCATGCTCATTCCAAATTCACTTCCCATTAGTTTTGCAAAATCTTTGCTTAGCTTGTCAGTTGTGGCCCCAAAGATTATGTCATCAACATAAATTTGTACAACAAGAAGGTCCTTACCTTTTTCCCTTAAGAATAAGGTACTATCTATTTTACCTCTCTTGTACCCATGCTCCAGTAGGAACTTTGACAGTCTTTCATACCATGCTCTTGGTGCCTGTTTGAGTCCACAGAGAGCTTTGTCCAGCTTGTACACATGTTCAGGACATTCTTTGCTTTCAAACCCTGGGGGTTGTTTCACAAACACTTCTTCCTTTAAGTAGCCATTCAGGAAGGCACTTTTGACATCCATTTGATGAAGAGTGAATTCCATATGTGCTAAAGGCTATGAGAATTCTGATTGCCTCTAGTCTTGCAACTGGAGCAAATGTCTCATCATAGTCTATTCCTTCCTCTTGGCTGTAACCTGGGACCACCAACCTTGCCTTGTTCCTTGTGACAGTTCCATCTTCATCCAGTTTGTTCCTAAAAACCCATTTAGTACCAATGACTGATCTGCCCTTGGGTCTTGGAACTAGGTGCCAAACTTGACTTCTTTCAAACTGGTTTAGTTCATCCTGCATTGCATTCACCCAATCTGCATCCTGCAAAGCCTCAACAATATTTTTAGGTTCAATGATAGATAAGAAATCATCAAAAGCACGCAGATTCTTTAATTGTGATCTGGTTTTGACTCCAGATGTTGGATCAGTGAGAATGTTCTCAATGGGATGAGAACTTTGATATTTGTGAGGTTTTACAACCAACTGGCTTCTGCTGGATGTTTCAGCCATGTGATGAGGGACAGGTTCATAACAGGTTCCTTCAAGGAGTTTATTTCAATTCCTCTTTGACTTCTTCCCCCTGTCAGGTTGCCCTGTAAGGAAGAACCTGGTCCATCACCTGTTCCTTCTGTAGGTGTCACTTTGATTGAGCTGATGCTTCAGCCAAGTCTTTGACCAGTCTAATGGCTTCATCTTCATGTTCCCGTCTCTCAGAAAGAATGTTAGTTTCATCAAATACTACATGCACACTTTCTTCTACACATAGAGTTCTTTTGTTAAATACTTTATAAGCTTTACTATGTGAAGAATATCCCAAGAATACTCCCTCATCACTTCTGGGATCAAACTTTCCTAGGGAGCCTTTCCATTATTGTGCACATAGCACTTGCAACCAAATGCCCTAAGATGGGATATATTTGGTTTTCTCCCTTTAAGTAACTCATAGGGAGTCTTCTGTACTAGAGGTCTGGTCATGCATCTATTTATGATGTAACATGCAGTGTTTACAGCCTCTGCCCAGAAACTGTGAGGCAATTTGCTAGATAGTAATATTGTTCTAGCCATATCCTCAAGAGTTCTATTTTTCCTTTCAACTACTCTATTTTGTTGTGGAGTCCTAGGTGCAGAGAAGTTGTGATCTATGCCATTTTCATCACAGAACTCAGCAAACTTAAAGTTTTCAAACTCAGTTCCATGATCAAATCTAATGGATGCAAGTTGATTTCCTAATTGTTTCTGAGTTTTCCTTACAAATGCAGAAAACATGTCAAATGCTTCATCTTTGGAAGTAAGAAATAAAACCCAGGTGAATCTAGAATAGTCATCAACTAGCACCATTACATACTTCTTTCCACCTCTGCTCATGGTTCTCATTGGACCACATAGATCCATATGAACCAGTTCCAATGTCTTGGACGAACTTACCATTTTCTTGGATTTGAAGGATGACTTTACCTGCTTCCCCCTTGCACATGCCTCACAAACTTTGTCTTCCTTGAACTTGATTAGGTAACCCTATAACCAAGTCCTTGGAGACTAATTTGTTTAGCTGATTTAGACTGACATGACCAAGTCTTTGTGCCACGGGAGGGGATCATTAACCAACACACTTAAACAAGTGAGTTCATTTTCTGAAAGAGTGGACAAATCTACAATGTAAATATTGTTAACTCTTTTTCCCTGCAAAACAATCTTGTCAGTGATAAGGTTAATCACAAAGCATTTGGTGGAGGTAAAAGCCACAAGGTTACCTCTGTCACACAATTGTGACACACTTATTAGGCTATATTTCAAGCCATCTATGAGGTAGACATTCTCTATAGAATGAGAATCTGTTTTGCCTACCTTTCCAACCCCAATGATCTCACCTTTCTTTCCATTACCAAAGGAGACATTACCTCCCTTTAGGTCTTCAAGTGAAAGGAACTGGTCCTTGTCCCTAGTCATATTTTTGAGCAGCCACTATCCATATACCATATTTGGCTCCTCCCTTTCACTTGGACCTGCAAAAGGAAATCATGGGTTAGTCTTAGGAACCCAAACTAGTTTGGGTCCCTTTCTATGGGCAAAAGGATGGATCAGATTCTTTCTTGCCCAACTAGGAAGCTTGTGCTTTTCTTGAACAAAAGTTTTGTTTCTTTGACTGGCCTTTTCTTTTGCATTACATTCATATTTGTAATGGCCAGTCTTACCACAGTGTGTGCAGATTTTATTTTCAGGAAGAGTGAGGTACTTGCTTTTTGGATCCCATTTTGGAGCTTGAGTCCCAAAGCCAAGTCCTCTTTTGTTACTACTATGATGCTCTTGCAGCCAGGTGAGAGCATCAGAAGCCTTGTTCCACTTGCAAGTTCTGTCTAGTTCATGTTTTACCTTTCCTAGATCTTCTTTCAAGACTTTAATGAATTCATCTTTTATTTTTCCCAAATTTTCTTCTAGAGTGAGGTATGTGTGATCAACTTTCTTCTTTCCTGTTCCTAATTTCAGTTTTAAGTTTTCAGACCTAAGCTCTAGGACACTATTGTCAAGTTCAAGAACCTGGTTCTTCAACTCAGCATTTTTGTTATCACTCTCATTTGCCCTAGACTCTAGACTTTTACATTTTGCTTTCAGAATCACACATTCCCTAGACAGAACTTTCTTCTCATTATTAATTATCTCAGACTCATCAGTGAAGTCTACTAATAGCTCGGCCAGCCTTTCTTTAGACAAGAATTTTATCTTGTCTTTGAGATGAAGAATACTTACCTCTTGTTCATCATCTGATTCTCCGATGGCCATTAGTGCTTGCTCTTCCTCAGCTTCATCTTCTGAGTCTTCATCTGAGGTTTCTCCCCAAGCAGCAACCATAGCCTTGGTTGAACCTTTGTTTTTCTTTGGTTGAACCTGTTCCTTCTTCCTGTTCCTTCGTTCAACTCTTTCTTTCTTCCACTCAATTTCCCATTAAGGGCAGTTTTTGATCATGTGGTCAGTCTTAACACACTTGTAGCATCCCTCATTGGCCTGTTTCTCCGGAGCTCTAGTTTTATTGAAGTTTGTACCTCTTGAAGAACCCTTTCCTCTCATCGGGTACTTCTTGAAATCCCTAGTGATCATAGCCACTTCATCATCTTCCAAATCTGCACCTTCAGCAATTCTGAGAGCTAAGCTTCTCTCCTTTTTGGGGGTATCCATCTTCATGGTTTGTCTCCTCATTTCATAGGCAGTTAAGTTTCCAATCAGTTCATCCAGTCTAAGGGTAGCAATATTCTTGGATTCCTGAATGGCAGTAATTTTGCATTCCCATGTGACTGGCAGAACTCTTGTCAGAATCTTCTCAACCTTGTTTTCTTCAAGGATAATCCTTCCAAGAGATTCAAGTTCATTTGTCAAAGTGGTGAATCTAGTATACATCTCCTGGATAGTTTCTCCTTCCTTCATAGTAAAATTCTCATATTGAGAATACAGAAGTGTTCCTCTTGATCTTTTCACTTGAGGTGTTCTTTCATGAGCCACTTGCAGAGTGTCCCATATTTCCTTAGCAGTTGTACAGCTTTGGATCCTACTGTACTCGTCTGGTCCTAGTCCACATACAAGCCACTTCTTGGCCTTAGCATTTTTCTCTCACTTCCTCAGGTCCTCAGCAGTACAATCAGCCCTTGTTTTTGGCACATCAATTCCTTCAGAATTCTTCTTAGTGGTTGCTAGGGGACCATCAGTGACTATGTCCCAAAGTTCATAATCTTCCCCTATAATGTGATCTCTCATTCTGTTCTTCCACCAAGAATAGTACTGACCATTGAAAAGTGGAGGCCTGGCAGTGGATTGCCCTTCCCAGTTCCTAGGTGGTGCACTCATCGTTGATCTTCTCCTAAGATGTTAGTCTCTTCAAGGATAACCTGCTCTGATACCAATTGATGTTCTAGACGTCAATACCACACAAAGGGGGGGGTGATTTGTGTGGTACCTAATTTTTGCACTAGAAGAACCTGGTTCTTCTAGATGTACTTACTAAGATTGTTTGCGGAATTAAGAGTGCATAAAATAAAGAACATAGAGATTTTGACGTGGAAAACACCTGGCTCAAAAGGTGAAAAAACCACGACCTACTACTCAGTAGGATTTTCCCAAACTTCCACTAAAATCACTGAGCCAAAACAGCATTTACAAAACTCTTTGTAAACCTAAGGATTAAACTCTAATCCCAGTGTGGCACACAGCCTCAACTGCTGCGACACTTTCAAGTTAACTCTAACTTGAATACTCAAAGTACCTAATACAGTTGATTCTATGAAAGCCGAAAGGTACAATATGAAAACACCTACTACAATTGAACTAGATTAAAAGAAAGACACAATGGAATTGGTTCTTCTATCTTCTCCAAGTAGCTTTAGGAATGCACACTTGAATCTTTCCTAAATTGCTTGCAAAAAGCCTTGCTATTTTTCTCTTCAATTTAGTTTCAGTTCTGCGTTTGTGCAATCCCTGTAAAAGAGAACAGTCATTATTATTTATAGAGTTAGTAATTAGAGTTTGATTAAAACTCGAACTGCTGATCCTTTATCAACTTCAAGTCCTAGAACAATTCAAACTCTAATCCTTATTCTTGATCCGGATGTAGTTCTCTTCACATAAGGAGACTTCAACTCCTTATCCTATGCAACCTTTTCGATCAACTCAGAAGATATTGTTGCTGACCCTTGAGACTTATCTTCACACGTATGTCACATGTATAAGTATATCAACACTGTGTCTGTCTCACATGATGGACCTGGTTCATGACTGAGTTCATTTTGTCAATCTTCAAAACTTCATCTGAACTTGGGCCAACACAAAACATAATGGGCTTCGATAAATTCAACCCTCGAATAATTTAAAGGGCTTCGATAAATTCAGACATCGAATAATTTAGAGGCTTCGATAACATCATCCCTCAACAAAACCTCAAGAGGTATTCGATTGTCAGTACACAAACAAGGTCTCGATATGTCGAACCTTCAAAAAACCCAACGGGTACAAAAAATACATTCTAAGGCATAACTAAATTTTCACTAAGTCTTTTAGCCAGAAAGAGAGAAAAGTTATATAGCCATTCTAGAGGTCGAATTGGACCAACTTAAAGAGCCTAAGGGCCAACTTAAAGAGCCTAAGGGCCAACTTAAAGAGCCTAAGGGCCGATATATAGGAGCCTAAGGGCCAACTTCGAAAGGCTTAAGGGCCAAAAACATATAGTTCAAGACTCCATTCTCACTCTACTCAGATTCAAGAAGTTACGATATCCCGAGCTCACATCGAATCGATTTAAACTTAGCTCGAGGATTATTATATCAATAAAGACCTAAGGGTTTAGTGTGTTCCGAGTCCAAACCAATCATTCAAGTTATACAATCAAAATATTACACAAATAAGAACAAAATGAAACTCAAAGGTTTTTTATATTAACAGTGGATGTTTTACAAAGGGTACATTTACGACGCCCACAGGGGGCCCTTGCACAGAAAAGAAAAAGAGAACCTAATCTATTTTCGGGGTCATGTCCTCGGGAGCGCCACCTTCGGCAGCTCTGTCTTCAGGAGCCTCCTTTCCTTCGGGAACATCTTCCTCACCTTCCCCGTCCCCGGAGCCACTCGCTGCATCCTCATCATCGGAAGAGGCTAGAAAACGGGCATCGGTATACCGCACCTTTGCCTCGGCTATCTCCTCGGCAAGGTTGAACCCTATGGATTTCTTCGAGAGTCTCCCTTCGGTCCTGACACTTGGCTAGTTCATTGCTCCATTTTTCCCGCCTCCCTCAACTCAGCCTGAACGGCCGCGGCGTCCCCCAAGTACATGGTAAATTTATCGGCCACAGCCTTTGTCTTCTCAGCTACAGCCTTAGCCTGTATAGCCTCGACCTGGGCTCTAGCAAGCTCTGTCTCTAACTCCTCAATCTTCTTGGCTTGAGCTAGACCCTTTGTTTTAATGCCTTGGAGCTGAGTTTCATCTGAGGCCAGTAGGGCTGTGAGAACTTCCTTATCGGCAGCGAGCTGATCCATGTTCTTCTTCCACCTATGGCAATCAGCTTTAACTTGATCAACCTCTCTCCGGAACTGCCCAATCATCGCCAATTTTTGCTGCAGCTGAGATATCGAAGTGTTAGCCTCCAAAGTAGGTCCAAGAAGATCGTACCCCGTTAATATCACGGTTACCTTCTCATCTAGATCCGCCTCATTTTTCTAGGCTTTGGACAACTCAGCCCAAAGAGCTTTAAGCTCCTCCTCCTTTTGGCTACAGAGGAGCCTCAGGGCCTTCTTTTCGCCCGAAACTTTCTTGAGCTTGGCCTCACATTAGCTCAGCTCAGCTCAGCTCTAAACTTTACAATGGCCTATACATGAAGTAAAGATGTATCAGTCAAGGGAAAAGAAAGAAAGAGAAAAGTACAAATATGAAAGGTAAGTGTTTTACTTGAGAGAGGAGATGCTGAGCCTCATCGAAAAGGGCGGAAGCATCGTTGAGGTCGGCGGTATCATCGATCCCAGTAATGCAACTCTGAAAGGGATCTTCTCCAAGGACCTTGCCTGGGTCGGGCATACGCAGAGTATTAGCTTCCTCTATTGCCCCGTCAGAATAAGTTGGCAAAGAAAGGGAGTGACCTGTTGTCATGGCCCCGAGCTCGTCGCTCGGGGCGTTCTCATTACCTTCGGGGGTCTCAGCATTGGCCCCTTCCGGCATATTTGATAAAGGCAGAGGAATGATCTCGACCTCCTGGGACATGGGGGCCTTGCTTGCACCTTTCTTCGGGGTTCCCTCGCCACAAGATGAGGTCTCTAGTTTGGAGGGCTTGGTGGCCTTGATAGGTTTCTTGGCTCGAGGCACCAGCGCCGACTATTCACCGTTGTCTTCTTCCTCGTTCGGGGAAAAGTGGGCTGAATCTGCGCCGCTTGAGCAAACCTCTTCTGCAGTATTCGAGCAGGGTTTTTCTTGTCTTAAGGGTCTTCAGGTATCGAAACCCTCTTCCTTTTATTGTCCTTCTCCGATTTCGGAATCGAAGGCTTGGTCTTTTCCCCGGGCGGAGCCGGCCTCATCTCGGATGCATCTCCAAGGCCTGCACAAGTAAACGTGAGTAAGTTGACGCCACTAATATATGGAAAGTGTTTAAAACTTGGGAAAAACACTTACCATGGTTCTTGGCCTCTCACTGCCCCTTCGATAATTCACGCCACTTGCGCTCATCGTAGGAAGAGGCGGCAACTAACTTTGAGACCCAATCCTCGAGGTCCGTCATCGCGAGGGGCGCCCAGGCAATAACTGCCAAAAGAAGGGTAAAAACATTATGAAATGTGAAAGCAGAACATGAATAGATACCGAGGAAAAGAGCTCCAATTACGATTAAATTTCCATCTCTCCGAGAACGGCATTTTATCCCCGGGGATGACATCCGAAGTTCTTACTCTGACGAACCGGCTCATCCAACCTCGATCCTTGATCTCGTCAGTGCTGGCAAAGAAGGCTTTCGTGGTTTGACGTTTCAACTTGATAAGCCCTCAAAATAGCTGGGGACAATATAGTCGAATCAGATGGCTGAGGGTGAATTCCAACCCCTCAGCCTTTTCGGAAAAGAAGCGCAACAAGATCACGATGCGCCAAAAGGAGGGGTGAATCTGGCCAAGGGTGACTTCGTACGTTTTGCAGAAGTCAATCACCACCGGACCAAGGGGACCCATTGTGAAGGGTTAAGTTTAAGCACTTAAAAAACCCTGCACATGGGTAGTAATGCTTTCCTCGGGGGCTGGGATCTGAACCACGGCCTCATTTCCCCAGCCGCAGTCCTTCCTCACATCTTCAAGATGCTTCTCCGATATCAAACTAATATATCGGGATGCATGCTCGCATCGGCCTGGGACATCGGGGGGATTTTTAATACTAAAGTCCTTTTTAACCACACAAGGGCCGGGGGTGATCTCCTCAAGAGTTGGCGGCACCACCGGTTTGGCCGGCCGGGAGGAAGAAGAAGACGACGCTTTATCCTTTTTGGGGACCATTTTGGTCGTTTTAGCCATGATTTTAAGCCAAAGAATACAGGTTGTATTAGAATGTGGTATTTTTCACAAGAACTTGGTGTTTTCCGGCGCTTAAAAAGGCGGTGGAAATAGGTGATTGAGAGAAAGAGATAAGGAAGAGGAAGATGTAAAGAAAGAGCAAAGTTCTCTACTCAAAAGAATAGCCTCATATTTATAGAAGGGCAACGACGGTTCGGTGGAACTAGTGGCCGACCAATACTGGCGTGCATTCAATGTTTTGGGGAAGTGGACCGACGGGACATTTCAGTCACTTCGAATGCCTATGTCACACGAAGGACGTCATCATTAAAGACTTCTAGAAAGCGAGGATCAAATCGTTTCTTATCATTTTATTCTAAGAAACACGGGGAATATCTGTATACGGTCAAAATTCTATGTCTCTCATTTGTAGGCTCGAGGGTCCGTCATGGGCCCGAGTTCAGGAGAGGTCGAGATTCGAGACCAATGGACAAAAATCGAGCTCGAAGACAGAGTGTGATGCCCGGAGGCAGGAGTTCGAGGAATATCGAGGCCAAGTGTGGTCGACCTCGAAATAGTACCGTTATGGATTTGTACCAGAGCGAGCTAGATTGCTGCCACGTCCCTAAGATCATGGCGCAAATCCCGGAATAAGATCGTACAATTCCATACTAGGCGGTTAGACAGTTGTAACAAGAATATTCCCTTAGTAAATAGAAATATTCCTTATTTAGGGTTCCTCTATTATAAAAAAGAAACCCCAATCATTTGTAAGACCATCTGAGCACTAAGAATAGAATATACTCTACCTTTTTCGCCTACTTTTCATCAGCATTGTCCTTTGTTTCTATTGTTCTTACTTCGCTTTTATACTTGTTCTTATTATACCAAGCCTACCTCGAGGTCCATGTGTTCGAGGTCACTGCTGTTGAGTAACATTGGTTTGATTCACCTTTCTCTTTCATTTTTACTTCATATTTCTTGACTATTAATTGGTATTGAATTAAATCACGTATCTTTAAAACCACAAATCAAATTTAATTGTTACTCGTATTTTTCGAGGTAAACGCCATTTTTTCAAGACCATACATTGAAAGAATAATTTACCTCACTTCATATCTTTAATTCGTCTTTTTATGATTTATATATTATTTGTATCCTCAATTTTATCTAAATTTAGGAAACGAAATGTGATGCCTATGATGGAGGACGGGCTGATAAGGGCGGGTCAAGCAGGATTGGCAGGCTTCTAAGTTGACGTGCTTCTGAAGAAGGGGTATACATGCATGTCACCTTAGGCAAATTTCACATCGGAATGCGAGAGGAAAATGAAGAGCTATATAGGACATGCCACAAGTTCACATAGTACACATGCTTTTGGGACTCGGGGTGGCATAGCCCGAATGACAAATTCGTCGGGCCTAGGTCCAGAGCTAATAATACGTGCCATGAGCTTGGGTCGTGACACATATGGTATCAGAGCTGAATCTCCCTCAGTACGATGGTGGTGCAAACCTCAGCGAAGACACTGAGTCCCGGGAGGAAGGGGGGAGGGGGGAGGTGGTTGAATGTGATAACCATGACGGAAGGGGGGCTGATCATGAGGACGGGTCAAGCAGGACTGCTAGGCTTCTGAAAAAAGGGCGCATATGTCACCTTAGACAAATCCTACATCGGAATCGGAGAGGAAAGTGAAGAGCCATGTAAGGTATGTCACAAGTTCACATGGTACGCACGCTTTTGGGGCTCAAGGTGACGTAGCCCGAAGGATAAATCCGTGTGTGCCTAGGCCCAAAACAGACAATATGTGCCATAGATTTGGGTCGTGATAGAAAATAAAGGAGAAAGAAAAGGCGAAACATGGAACAAGACTCTCGTGACAAAAATTAACATCAATAGTAAATCATTACGAAAGCATATAAATGATTTGCATGCAACGTAAGATTTAAGCTTTTAGTTACATACGTACAAGACAAGGCGTGCATGCAACGGAAAATCGCCGTCAAAATCTTTTGTTACGTACCTACGTTCTGCTCTCAAAACATTTTGAGGCGGAAAAAGACTAGCTTCTTTCTTTATTACTACGTAATTGTGTTAGTGGATTTTGCACTTGCCATTCGTAAACAATTATACAAAAGAAAAAAAAAGGACAAGACAAAAACGGGTTTTCACTAAGTGTCCATATTTTGATCGAATTGCTGTTAATCCTCTTTTAAGTATACTCCTTCCATTTCATTTTGTGTTAACATGCCAATATGGAATGACATTTGTATGTCGATAAAATCATATTATCAAGAATAAATTAAAAATTTTAAAATTAAATTATTTTTAATATATAAACATATAATTTTTTGAACATATTTGAAATAGCTGCGCCTTGAGCTGAGAAATGACCCTCCTTTCTCGACCTTAAAATAAACTACAACAAAATACGAAAGTTGCCATCGAAATACTCAAAAGGTCAAAAAAGAAAGAAAAGGAATCCTTAGAATTGTTAGTATGAACTACACGTCTTTTTCAATGAAAAATAACCAATATTATCGTCGAACCATTAAAATTTCGTACCCCTATTTTTCTCCTTTAGCTGATGTCCTTTCAATTTGAAATAAAAGATTGGTAATCTAAATAAGGGAGAAGTGCATGGTTAGCCACTAATAACACATGTATTTACTTTTAAGTCACTGTTTAAAATGTCTTTAGTCTTTAGCCACTGCTTTAATAAACTTTACCTGCCCGGACGAAAACACCCTTCTGCTCATAAAAGTTCAAGACCAAGTGTCCTTAACTTTTGAACTTGCAACTCTAAGTTCAGGACTTCAAGACTACATGTCCTTAACTTTTGAACTTGGAACTCAAAGTTCAGGACTACCTGTCCTTAAGTTATGTGCTTGTAACTCTAAGTTAAGGACTACTTGTCCTTAACTTTTGAACTTGTAAGTCTAAGTTAAGGACCTATTGTCCTTAACTTTTGAGCTTGTTAGTCTAAGTTCAGTACCAAGTATCCTTAACTTTTGAACTTGTAACTGTAAGTTCAGGACCAAGTGTCCTTAACTTGAGCTTGTTAGTCTAAGTTCAGGACCTATTGTCCTTAACTTTTCAGCTTGTTAGTCTAAGTTCAGGACCTATTGTCCTTAACTTTTGGGCTTCTTAGCCTAAGTTCAGGACCTATTATCTTTAACTTTTGAGCTTGTTAGTCTAAGTTCAGGAATTCAGGACCTATTGTACTCCTTAACTGTTGAACTTGTAACTTTAAGTTCAGGACCTATTGTCCTTAACTTTTGAGCTTGTTAGACTAAGTTCAGGACCAAGTGTCCTTAACTTTTGAACTTGTAATTCTAAGTTCAGGACCGAGTGTCCTTAACTTTTGAACTTGGAACTCAAAGTTCAGGACCAAGTGTCCTTAACTTTTGAACTTGTAACTCTAAGTTCAGGACCTATTGTCCTTAACTTTTGAGCTTGTTAGTCTAAGTTTAGGACCAAGTGTCCTTAACTTTTGAACTTGTAACTCTAAGTTCAGGACCTATTGTCCTGAACTTTTGAGCTTGTTAGTCTAAGTTCAGGACTAAGTGTTCTTAGATTTTGAACTTGTAACTCTAAGTTCAGGACTACATGTCCTTAACTTTTAAACTTGAAACTCGAAGTTCAGGACTACATATCCTTAATTTCTGTGCTTGTAACTATAAGTTAAGGACTAAATACAAAATAATTACAAAGAATTTTTATTAAGTAGATACGTTAATTACAAAGAAATTTTATTTAGTTTTTCTTCAATGTGGTGAACTATGGCCAGAGACTCTTCAAATGCATTTAGAGCTACTTTATGATGATCTAAGGAAATCACCCCTTTCTCCACAACTTGTAATGCACTTCTATAGAACTGGGTAAACAGTTGAACGTGTTCAGTAGACTCAGTATAACTGGATTCAAGATCTGATGCACATAATCGTTTATAATCCTTTTTATAAAATGTATTTTGAAGGGATCTCTTCCACACACTGAAGTTCAGTACACACTGAAGTTCAGTACACACAACAAGTGCCTGCACAGATCAACCCGATCCTCAAATATCATCGTTGCGGCGTGCAACCCGATCCTCAAATATCATTAGTGCGGCGTGCAACCCGACCCATAGATATCATTGTTGCGGCGTGCAACCCGATCCTCAAATATCATCGTTGCGGCGTGCAACCCGATCCTCAAATATCATTGTTGCGGCGTGCAACCCGATCCTCAAATATCATTGTTGCGGCGTGCAAACCGATCCTCAAATATCATTGTTGCGGCGTGCAACCCGATCCTCAAATATCATTATTGCGGCGTGCAACCCGATCCTCAAATATCATGTGGTAAGCGTACCATACGATCCCATTTCATAATACTACGTGGTAGGCGTACCACACGCTCCCATTTCATCAATCACAATATAACAAAATAATCCCGGCTGGGGGACAACAATGTATAACTTCCCGGCAAGGGAACAACAACATAATAACTTCCCGGCAAGGGAACAAAATGTCAAATCAAATGTCCCGGCAAGGGAGAAACATCTGTACCCGCACTGGTCCCAACATCTAGCTACCGCAACTACAAAATATCCATAAGTCACGATTCTTTCCACATCATTGCACAACAAATAGAAATAATCACCAAGGCATGAAAAATACAAGAAAGTCATGGAAATCACAATATAGGACCCACGGTCATGCTAGACACCAATGTATAGATACTCGTCACCATGCCTATACATCGTACTCGACAATTAGCAAGTAGCAAATAAGACTCTACTCCTATTCCCTCAAGCAAAAGTTAGACCAAACACTTACCTCGACTTCCACGACCAAATCAATCCACAACAACTGCTTTCCCTCTCGAATTCGGCCCCAACTCAATCAAATCTATACAATAATGACTTCATAATATCATTATATGCTAAACAAATCAAACCCAATGTCTAATTATAGGTTTCCAAGCTTTCTTCCCAAAAATCCCAAAATCGCCCCCGGGCCCGCTTGGTCAAAACACGAGGTTCGGACCAAAATCAAATCCCCCATTCACCGACGAGCCCGAATATATAATTTATTCTCAAATTCGACCCCAAAACGAGGTCTAAATCAAGAAAAAGTAAAAAACCCTAGTTCTACCCGTTTCCCTCAATTTCTACCCTAAATCACATGATTTAAGCTTAGGAATTCAATAAATAATGATGGAAAATGAAGAAAACGAGTTGGAATTTACTAACCCAAGAGGTCTTGATGAAAGGAAGCTTCAATGGATGCCTAAGGACCTTGGAGAAGAAGAAACTCAGATGTTTTTATGAAAATTTCGCGACTACACTGTTCTGAAACTTAAAAAATATAACTGGGCAAAATTGCCCTTCGCGTTCGTGACAGGAGGGTCGCGTTCACGAAGGGTAGGAGCTGACAAGCCTTCGCGTTCGCGAGAGGGAGAGTGCGAACGCGAAGAGGAAAATACTGGGGGTCCAAGATTTGGCATACGCGAACGCGTGAGGCCTTATGCGAACGCGATGAGTGAGGACAATAAGCCTACGCGATCGCGAGATATGGTACGCGAACGCGAAGGAGGACAATCTGGGGCTTCGCGAACGCGTGAGTTTGTTTGCGAACGCGAAGAACGGGGGAGGGGGGGCTAAGGCACGCGAACGCGAGATAGAGGGTGCGAACGCGAAGAAGAAAAGGTCTGTGCACCTGTTGCAGATTTTTCTGCAATTTTACTAAGTCCAAAACTACCCCGGAAACACTCCCGAGCCCTCGGGGCTCCTAACCAAACACATACACTAACTCAACAACATCCTACGAACTTAACCATGCGATCAAATCGCCAAAATAACATCAAAAACAATGAATCAAACCTCAAAACCAATAGTTTTTCTTCAAACTTCATAAACTTTCAAATTTAGAACTTATAGTCCGAAACACGTCAAACGACGTCCGATTTCAACCAAACTTCACAGAAATATCTTAAATCACATATAAGACCTGTACCGGGCGTCGGAACCAAAATACGGGCCCGATACCAACACGTTCTAATTGATTTTTATTTTAATTTTCCTTAATAATTTCAGAAAAACAATTTCACAGAAAAATTTATTTCTCGGGCTCTCGACCTCGGAATTCGAGTCCGGGCACATGCCCGAGTCTCATATTTTTCTACGGACCCTCCGGGACCGTCCAATCATGGGTCAGGGTCCGTTTACCCAAAATGTTGACCAAAGTCAACTTTATTAATATTAATATCAAAATTCATAAATTTTTACACAGAATTCATATTTAAGCTTTCCGGCTACACGCCCGGACTGCGCACGCAAATCGAGGCAAGTAAAAGTGAGGTTTCAAAGCTTCGAAAGCACGGAATGAAAGAGAAAACAGGTGATGACCCTTTGGGTTGTCACACTACTTTTGCTCAGCATTAAAAGTGCTGGATAAAAAGTAAATACCACTTTAAAAGGTGGCTATCCCACACAATTTTACTCTAAATAACTTGTAAGTGATAAAAACATAATTAAATTTTGGAAGAGCACCAGAAATATCAGTTCAATTGAGTTTTGAAAATATTCTAGGGCGCTTCCGCTTTTAGAATAGGGTCAAACAACCAATAATTAGCCTTAATTTCATCATTAAATTGTTACTCTACTACTTGTATTTAATTTCTGTTGATGGATACTGCGTCCCATACCTGTATTAAGGAGTAATAAAGTCTTGAAATTAAAAGACTGAGAAAAAGCACTAAAGGGCATTTTATTAGCCAACTTCACATGCACCCTGCCTTTATGGGTAAATGGATAACTTATTAGTACTTCCTTAAATCCCAAGCATTGCTCATTTTGATAGAGTGAATTTATTTTGGAAATATTTGAAGTTTTAAGAAAATAAGAGGTCAATTTTTATATTAGTGGAGCTAGGAGTGTTAGTCAATTTCTAAGTGAAACGTTTAAAAGAAAGATAAATAAATTTTAAGACAAACACTTATATTTTTAAATATACTAATGTCTTATTTTTTAATAAGTGTGCCAAAATTTAATACATTTGATTTGTACACAGGGTTTATACATAAAATTAACGAAAAGAACCCTCAAGTACACACAAGATAATTAGTGGTTTCATTTGTACCGGCCAGCCATTTAATTGCCTCAATCATGGTTTTGGACAGCCTAAGAATGCAATGCAGTGGATACACACGCGTTTTACACAAACTGGCAATGATATACCAATAATTAATCAAAACTTTAGTAAGAAAACTGGCCACCTTTTTAACATAGATTTTTTGACCTTTTCTCTTTATTTATTTGTTTATTATGTCAAATGGAAATAAATAAAACAAGCTAGTCTGCTCACTGCTTGTGCAAGTTGGCGTTATTTAATCTCAGTAAGCCAATATTGAAGATAGATTTTACTCTCATAAGTTCAATTTCTTAACTGGCATGTCTCACCAAAACTATTAGTGGTTGAGTTGGTTGAAAGAGTGGTTTCTAATGGGAGGCCTGTGATCGATTTCCCTCACAGTATTTCTTCGGCCAGAGTTCGTCGCACTGGGCTTGCCGAGTGTTTTACATCTTCTGCGTTATTTGCGAACTATTGCATAATAAACAAGTTACCTAATGCACACCCGAAAGATAGCGCTGCAGGTTTTCGTGGGAATTTCTAACTTTCCAACTACAACATGATTTTAGCATTAACTTAAGCTTATATATATCATCATATCACCCAAAGAATATCGACAAATAAACCTTTTTAAAGTATAAGATTAGTATTCTTATTGATAAAATAAGTTATCTGCTATAATAAACAAAGATGACCTAATAATATAAAATCTCTTTGTACTAAGGATATGTATAATTTAAACTTTTTGGAGTGATTTTTTCTTTTGCTTGTTATCCAAATGAATAATGAACTGATAATGGGTAGATGGGCAGGCAATATGACTTTCCTTATCCAACTTAATTTTCAAATTACAATCTGAAAAACTTATCCTTTTTACTTTTGACCAGAAACTAAACTTTTCTTCCAGATTATGGAGTATTTGAAGTTACACCTAAATATATGTTTACAGGAAGAAAATAGTGTTGGGTTTTGGATGTGTTTAATTAACATATTAAATACTTAAAAGAGGGTGAATGGGAAATGGAGGGAAATAAAATTTTTGAGTGAAATTTTAAGTTCCCCCCTTGGCAAATGGGCATTGTCCCATATTGGAAGAGGAAGAGGTTTTTTATGGGTATATAAGCAATTGCTCTTCTTCTAGCTCTTAAAGAGTTGAGAAGAAGGCAAGCCTCGCGCCATCGTCGTCGCTCGCTCGGCTTCGGCTTCGGCTTCGGATGATCGATTGATTGATTAACTTTTTGGACCAAATTTATTTGTTAATAGTAAAATATTAACAGAAATGTTATTAAATATTTGTTTTAATAACAAAATATTAATATTAAATATTAATATTAAATCCAATCCGTTTTTCTGTTTTGGTAACAGAAAAGTAACTACCCTCTTCAATTTTCCCTCTTTATTTTCCCTCTTTATTATTGAGTAAATGGCCATTTATGTAATGGCATTTATGCTGTGGGCGTTTTGCATAAACAGCCATTCTGAAGAGTTGCACCTCTTCAGATTTCAGCCTAACTTTGGCTATAAATACAACACTATTCTGCTCAGAATTTCACTACGATTTTCTGAGTTTCTTCTCCTTCTTCTGCATACTTTTAGCATCAAACAAAGCAAAAAGTAAGTGTGATTTGCTACCGAACTTTGTGTTCGCTGAAACACTGGGGTTTGAAGTACCACTACACCAGTGTGTAATTCGTTCTATCCTGGGAGGAAATAATCCATAACCTTGTGTACTAGGAGGGGATTAAATTCCTTAAGGAAACACTGTGAATTCAGTGGGCTCGAATTGGTTTTATGTCATTTCTGTTTATGTTCATTTCTGTTTATACTCATTTATATTTCCAGAATTATTTTACAAATACAGTCAACTAACAAATAGTTCTACACATAAATATTCTTGAAACACCCCCC
>NW_017671556.1:232231-250232 GCF_001879085.1 Nicotiana attenuata | reverse complement strand
CCCCCGTACCCTTCCTATAGAAAAAGAAGGAAAAAGAGAGAGAAAGCTGAGCAGCCAAAGTAATAGCCTCTTTGGCCAAGCGGGAGAAATCAGCTTATCTTGAGAAGTGCTTTTTTCAAAAGTGTTTTTGAAAAAAGTACTTTTGGAGGGAAACATCTTGTGTTTGGCTAATCACTCTAAAAAGCACTTTTGAGCAATTAATTTGTGTTTGGCCAAACTTTTTAGAAAGTGCTTTTAAGTATAAAATTACAAATGCGGACATGAATAGATTTACTAATAATTGATATTATAAGTAAATAAATAATCTTAATTTTTTTTATTATAGGCAATAATTAAATCTTTTCATTTTATTTAAGAAAAGTATGAAAATAAAATTAAAAAGTACTTAATTCTTTTAATATAAGTTAAATATATTAAAATTTGTTCAACACGTATAAAAGCATTCACCCTAAAGTATAAGAAGAGATACTTATACATTAATATCCTAAGTATTAGGTTTAACGGTTATTTTGGTATATAGTACTATATTTTGTTAAGGGTATTTTAGGTAAGAAGAAAAGTCAAAACTGTTTCTGCTTCTACTTTTGGGAAGAAAATACTTTTTTCTGCTTCTCAAAAACTGCTTCTGCTTCTTCCAAAAAGCACTTTTTTCCTCCAAAAAAGCTTGGTCAAACACCTCAAGTTAAGAAAAAAAAGTGCTTTTGGAAAAAAAGTGCTTTGGCCTCTTGAGAAGCTTGGCCAAACAGGCTATAAATTGTTAGGAGGGTAATTGTTGCTTCTCTCAATGACAATCAGACAAAAAAAAAAAAGTAATTTATTTAAATATTAGTGGTCACAATTACTGTATATTTTTGCTAGTAAAATAACAAGATACGTGCAAATTGACCGTAGCAAGACACAACATAAACAAGATTGATGGCAGCTAAACGGTGTTTTGCAAACTAATCTGTGAAAGCAAAGTGAGGCTAATTAGATCTCAAGAATGCCTGACAGCAGCACATGAGGATGCAGACAGATTTAGAGCATGTAATCAATCCACATGGGATGAGGGAAGGTAAGGCCTGCAAATGCAAGACATCTGCATTTTCCCTCCACATTAAAACCATAATAATAATACTAGTACTAACTATGTTAGATAACAGTAATTCTTTAATATTTCTTGCCAACTCCTCCCTTACTATCAACTCATTGTCACTCACATGTACCCATTTCCCCTCTCTCTCATTCTTTCTCTCTCTAACTAATACTACAGTACTTGTTTCAATCTCTTCCATTGTGTGTGGGGTGTTCTTGTTTCTCCTTTTATTCTCCAAGAAAATAACATTCAAACATTTACTAGTAGAGATGACCCTCTTACAGTTCTTGCACTAATGTTATTGATATTCACTTTCTTGATGTTATCATTGCTTTTTGCACAATTTTCTGGTGACTGCGTTCTTTGAGCTTAATTTGGTCTCATATGTTCCAAGAAACTTAATTTGTTCTTTTGGGTATCTCAGCTCTTTCTGGTAAGAGATTGAAGCACTGAAATTTTGGCATATTTGTGAAGTTACTGGAGAAAACAAGTCCATTAAACTTGATTTCTCAGTAGTAAAAATCAAATCTTGATCTCAGGGGGTGTTGCTAGATGATGAAAACTGAAAGATTAATTAGGTGAAAGTTAGTGAAACTTAAACCATTGAGAGATATTCGCTGATTTATGCTGCTGGAGTTGATTTGAGGGGTTGCGACAGCCAACAACCACAAAAGCATAGAATGGTGCGTAGGATAGGTTTCCCAGATTCTTGTTTGATTTGTGTGGTGTGAAGAACTGGTTCCAGCTGTGTAGTGAAGAGCTTTGAGTTTGACCATGGCTGCCAAGCTTTTACATTCATTGACTGAAGAGAACCAAGATTTGCAGAAACAAATTGGATGTATGACAGGAATCTTGCAACTATTTGATCGCCAAAGTATGCTTGCTAGTAGGCGCCTTATTGGCAACAGCCCCAAAAGGCTCACCTCTGGTAATACTTAGTATTTCATTCTGCCCAATTTGGTTCATTGTAAAATGTGTTTATGACAACATTTGACAAGTTTTTGCTTGTTTGTTGGAAATGGGAATCAAGATTTTATCTTTCTATCCATGTTTATGTCAACACTTAAACCATCTGGTTCATTCTAGTGTGGGTTTCATTTCTCAAAAACTGACCACCATTCTTGCCTCACAATTTCCTACTGCTCAAAAGAATTTTGTTTTTCTAGGATTCCCCAAAGGATATAGCAAGATTTTTGCAATTATGTTTTTATGAGTAGATAGGGGTGCTTCAGTTTTTCTAGGATTCTTCAATTGATCTCTTACAAAATCATTTTTGTAACATCATGTAAATCTCATTTGTTACAGGTAGTTCTCACATTGGCAGTGACACTTCTGAAAAAGAGTATGCTAATACATACCAAAAATCAGCAGCTATGGTAAGAGTTATTTGTGCTAACTTGATATCTCTCCTCTCTGTCTCTCCCTATCAATTTTGAGAAGTATTTGACACTTAAGCCCCTGTTTGAGTATTTATATGGTCATGAACATCAAACAGTTCATACTGAATGTGATTGGCAAGGACATTGACGCTGCTGAATTATTTGTTTGCATAGTCAACGATTGCCTGATGTCTGATAACAACTGGGCAATTCTTTTCTTCTTTTTGTTATGAATTGTAATTCAGATATATTGTTGTATTTTCCTTTTTTTTTTAAAACTTGATGTGTAAGATTAAACTCCACTTATTTCAGTCCGTCTCACCAAGTCTGCGAGTGTCTAATGACTCTTGTATCTTTACATAACTGAATATCTTTAATATTATATCTTGAAAGCTTGATGACACCACTTTTTGTTGCAGGAAAGCCACACAAACAAGACTGTGCAAGATAAACAAAGATTGTCTACAGAATCGTCGAGACCATCATTCTCATCTTCTTCACGTTCATCTTCTTTTTCTTCTCTTGATTGTAATAAAATAAGTCAACAAGAGCCCTTAGCTTTTGATCGATTAAGTTTTGCTGAAACTCCTTCAAGAGACTCAGCTGCAGGCCAACCAAATGCATCACCGCAATTTGGTCGGCAATCTCTTGACATTCGGGATGTGGTTAAGGATTCTATGAATAGAGAAGCTCAGAGGTTCTCTGCTGGACCTACAATGAAAGAAGAGGTGACAGAATCTATGTTGAAGCCCAGTGATTCCCCTAGGCCAGTGCAGACTTTGAAATCCTTTGATGGGGCTTATGATAATGGGAAGCAGAATTCGCCTGTTGATCTTAAGGAATCTCTCAGAGTTCTTGCAAAACTTCGGGAAGCGCCTTGGTACTCAAATGAACATAGGGAACTCACAAGATCATTATCATATCATTCAAAAGACACTTCTACATCGTCAATCTCAAAAGATGCTCCTCGGTTCTCATGTGATGGGAGGGAAACAAATCCTTTACCCTTTGAATCGCGAGACATTTCAAAATCCGCTCTAAAGCTGAAAGAGCTACCAAGACTTTCTTTGGACAGTAGAGTGAGTCCAGTACGAAGCTTGAACTCAGAACCAAAGTCTAACTTTTCCTCAAAATCTATGCAGAAGGATAGTGGTTATAATACTAATGCAAAGTCACCTCCTCTTCTGCAAACATCTGGAACTCAGGCTCGTCCTCCTAGTGTTGTGGCAAAGCTAATGGGTCTGGAAACACTACCTGATGCCGTGTCATCAACTGACAGCAAGACGGGTTCGAGCAAATCTTCGCAAGTTGAAGAAACTGTTTCTTTTCCAAGGTCTTCAGAAGTATCTGAGCCATGCAAACCTATCCGAACTCCTAATTCCACGAAGAACCTCTGGAAAGAACCTACTTCTCCTCGGTGGAGAAACCCTGATATGGCTATGAAACCTATTTCTAGGTTTCCCATTGAACCAGCACCCTGGAAGCAACTTGATAAGACTCGGGTGTATGAGAAACCTATATCCAGGATCATAAAAGCTCCGTTAAAGCCTGCGAGCCCATTTCCTTCTGTTTACAGTGAGATTGAAAAGAGATTGAAGGATCTAGAATTCACCCAGTCAGGCAAGGATCTAAGAGCTCTTAAACAGATATTGGAGGCAATGCAGGTAAAGGGTCTCCTGGAGACAGAAAAAGAGGAGCAGGGTTCAAATTTTACTGGTCAGAAAGACCATCACCAGAAGTTTGCGAGTTATGCACAGAGTGGAAAACTGGTAAACCAGAGGATGAGGCAGAGTGATCAATTGACTGCTCCAACAAAGAGGGGGCCAAATTCTTTAAAGAATTTTGAATCCCCAATAGTCATCATGAAGCCAGCAAAATTAGTGGAAAAATCTGATATTCCTGCTTCTTCGATGATTCCACTTGATGGATTACCCACTTTCCCCAAACTTCATGGTGGTGACTCTGTCTACGGAAGAAAGGGTAATGCTACTAGCAGAACTGCTAAAGAACATCACCAAAGAACTAGTTATGGCAGCAGTTCAGTGAATCCCAGTGAAGCAAGAAGAACTTCGAAACCTACACAAATTTCAACAAGATCCCAACAGCTTCCTAAAGAGAGCACATCAGGCTCAATAAAGAGCTCAGGATCCATCAGCCCAAGATTGCAACAGAATAGACTGGAGCTAGAGAAAAGATCTCGGCCACCCACGCCTCCATCTGATTCCAACAGATCGAGGAGACAGCCAAACAAGCAACAGACAGAGGCTAGTTCCCCAGGTGGAAGACGTAGACCAAGAGTTTCAAACATCCATCAAAATGATGGCCATGTGAGTGAGATCAGTAGTGAATCAAGGAATTTGAGTTGCCGTGGGAATGAGATTTCTGGTCAATCCAATGGGAATGTAGTAGCAGAATCAAAAGTATATTCTGAAGTCACTAGTTTTGAGCGCTCTCCTGAGGTGACAAGCAGCCGGAGTTCATCTATTGATGTGTCCAATTACCTGAGATGTGACTTGGTAGAGAAGGTAAGAAACTTCCATTTATTTGTGCCTTATATGGAGTACTTGAACCATACCATAATATGCTTGACGCTGAGACTTTCATTTCAGAAATCATCTCTGGTGCTCTCTGAGGATGAACTGTTAGCTGAATCTGCCCCAGAGTATCCAAGTCCGGTCTCGGTTCTTGACAATGCCGTATATACAGATGAATCACCCTCCCCTGTGAAGCATACTCCAACAGTCGTGAAAGGTGCTGCTTTCCCCTAGTATTTTGTGAAGAAATTAAAAGCACATTCACATAAGCAAATATAACTAGAACTAACAAGATCTATTATTTTGAGTTAAAGTTCCTACTCGAATTGAACTAGCACCTAAGTGATGGCATGTTGGGGATATATTTGTAGATATTAGTGAGCTGAAGAATAAACATCTTATGCAGATTCTTTGTAATAGGCACACATGTGCAGGAATATTCACCGATAATGAATCATGATAAGTTAACTACTGGATACTAGTAATTTGTTATTAGGTTGCTTCATTTGCTGAAACATTTTCCCCTTAAATGCCTGCTGAAAAAGACTGAGAAAGGGTAGGAAAATAGTTGAAACTTCTTTCTGTTTGGAAGCCTAAACTTTAGTTTAGTTTAACCCTTGGGGTGCAGCCCTTCCCTGCACCCTGCGTGCATGCGAGATGCTTTGTGCACCGGGCTGCCCTTTTAACACTTGTTCAATGACTAATATGTGCCAATTCATCTCTTTTTATTTTTTATTTTGGGTGGGTGGGTGTTGAATGCATGGACTCACTATGCCATGCCATGGTTATACAAGTGAATACCAACGAATTTTAAATAAGTTAATAGGAAAAATAAGTAGAAGGGAGACTCAACTCTGAATAAAATAGGTCAAGAACAGCTTAAGGAAAATTTTTAGTTAAGAAAGTTTTTAGGATGTGAAAGTGTGAGCATCTCTCTCCAGAACAGCGAAAGCAAATGCACAACTAAGTTCCATAGGAGATACAGACCCAGCTACAGCAACCAACTATAATCACTTTGAGGGAACAAATACTTGGTGCTTTTAAGCCACCTTGGATTTGACCAAACAATGAACGCTAGTATGATATACAGATGCCCCCTTCATGTCAGTCAAAAAAACTTGAATAATAACATGTTAAGCTAAAAAGGCACATAGATCTATGTGGATACTTGTGTATTCTTTATGTCTGTTAAATTTGTCCGTTCTGGCTTTTATGCTTTCATGTTCTGCTCACTTATGTCACCTGGAACAAACCAAAATTGTGGTAAACCTTATACATTGCTGCTTCAGTTGATTTTTTCAGTTGCACATCACAATTTTGGCACTGCCATCCACATCAGACACAAATTTATTCACTGCATTCAGATCTCTTTTTTTTTTACCTTCCAAAACTAAACAGATTACAGCTCTAATTTTAGTATGAAAATAAAGATCATTTGCAAATACTTGAAAGCTGCTCAAGTGAATATTGTAGTCAGCGTTCAGCAAGAAATATCAGAAAAGCGTCTCCATTATGGTGTCAGTCTTTTGTCCTTCTGGAAATCCAAACAGTTTTGACTATTCAGTATATGTGTACTGTTTAAGAAGTTGGATATTTCTTGTTTCTCATCATATGTTATTTTGTGTGACAGATGAAAGCTGCAGCCGTGCTGATAAATTTTCCAGTCCGCCACAGAGTGATCGAGCCAATACTCTTGTGACTGATGCCTCCAATTCTGGTCTCTCATCGGAAATCAATCGAAAAAAATTACAAAACATTGAGAATTTGGTTCAGAAGCTCAGGAGGTTGAATTCCAACCATGATGAGGCTCGCACGGATTATATTGCATCTCTCTGTGAGAACACAAACCCAGACCACAGATACATTTCAGAGATCTTATTGGCTTCAGGACTCCTTCTCAGGGATCTCGGCTCAAGCCTAACAAGTTTCCAGTTCCATCCATCAGGTCACCCCATCAACCCGGAGCTGTTCCTTGTCTTGGAACAAACCAAAGCAAGCACTTTAGTTAAGGAGGAATTCTGCAATGAAAAGATGAGGCAGTCTAAGCCGAAGGAAAAGATACGTCGGAAACTCATCTTTGATGTTGTTAATGAGATTCTTGCTGGAAAGTTGGCGTTAGTGGGACCATCTTATGAGCCATGGTTGAGACACCAGAAGCTAGCAAAGAACGCTCTGAATGCTCAAAGGCTTCTGAGGGATTTGTGCGCGGAGATAGAACTACTTCAAGCTAAACCATCAAAAAGCGACTTGGAGGATGAGGAAGATGAGTGGAAAAACATATTGCTTGAGGATGTGATGCATCGATCAGAGAGTTGGACGATATTCACTGGTGAGTTATCAACTGTAGTCTTGGACATGGAGCGGATGATCTTTAAAGATTTAGTTGATGAGATAGTGAGAGGTGATGGTGCTGGTTTGAGAGCAAAACCAACTAGGCGTAGACAGCTATTTGGAAAGTAGTACTATATCTCTACCATTCTACTCTTGACTTCTCTTTGTTTTTTCTTTGTTTTCCTCCTCAGCCTAATTATTGAGTAGTAAAATAATTCAGAAATACTCATTTGCGTCTTGGGTTCTATGTAAAGGAATAATTTCCTCTTAATTGTATTACCAACATACTTAGTGAAGATCACCTGTCCAGAAAATGTACCAGTATATGTATTGTTTTGCATCCTGTTATGCAGAATTATAGATTTTTTTACCAGCTAGCCTCTTTTCTTTTTTGTTGTTCCTTTTCATTTTGTTAAGGTACATTTCTCGACTTGTGAAAAATACCATTTCTTGGTTTTACAAGAATAGCAACATCATGTTCTACGTATCTGTTTCTCTTTTTTCTTGAGATGGGGTTGATGAAAAAATATCTGGCCCTTACGTGGTTTTGTCTATTTTGGGATGCAAATACGTTGGAATTTGTTAATCCAAGGATTCAAGGTGGTCTGACGTACGTTACCGTCAATACTACCAATTAGAATTATTTTCCTTGAACAATGTTCGATGATACATTCTTGTTTGGTCTTGTTGGACAAAATGAGACAAATGAAAAACAAAGGGACTCCCAAATACCTTTTTTATGATCGTAAACAGTAAAATATGAATATTAACTCAAATGACAATAGCTACTGTAGAATCTAATTAGTACTGGAAATGAAAATACAAGAATAGCCACATGCTCTTACCCTGGTTTCACACATAATTTTTCAATTTTCCCTCCACCTTAGACTCTTGTCTCTTGGCCCAAAATCGTTCATAACGAACAAGATCGGTCAATTATTCTCGTATAGTATCTTCATGAATAGAAAAATAGATGTGTCGCAAAGTACATTGCATCTATATAAAAATTCTTCTGAGGAACATATTTCAACAGGCCTCCGTAGCATAGTGGTAGTGCGTTCGCTTCGTAAGCGAAAGGTCGCGAGTTCGATCCTCGCCGGGGGCTTCTTAGTTATTTTCCTCTGGCTTTACGTTTTGCAGATTTTGTTTCAGGTACGTTGAGTTATTCAGATATTCTCCAATTAAATTTGTTCAATCTTGAAAAATCAATAAGTCCATATTTTAGAATGGCACTACTACCTTTGGTTCAAAAACCAATCCAACCATTAATTCCTTTTCCTTCTTCCATTTCCAACCCCTTTAACCTAAACCAAAGCAAAAACAGAATTCAAATGTGCCTCCATTCCTACCACTTCACTCGAAGAACAAGTCTAAATCTTGGGGCAACTTCATTCATTCTTTTAAGTGAAAAAACTGCAAATGCCTTTGATTTCAGAATCACAGTTCCAGACCAGACACTTGAGGAAGCAGAAGATGGAATTCAAAGCCATGCAAAGAGTTTATTACAAGTCAAAGAATTGTTAGAGGCAGAAACATGGAAAGAAGCTCAAAAGGCTTTGAGAAAAAGCTCAGCATTACTTAAACAAGATATCTACACCATAATCCAAGCTAACCCAGGAAAACAGAGGCCTGAGTTGAGGAAGCTTTACTCCATTTTGTTCAATACTGTTTCAAGATTGGATTTTGCAGCTAGGGATAAGGATGTGCCACGTGTATGGGAGTACTATGATAACATGGTCCTAGCCCTTAACAATATTTTGTCAAAACTATAGTTTTATATAGTCATGCAATTAATTTTTAAATTGTGGGTCTTTCTTTTTAAATCATGTTCTATTTGTTACTAGATGTATGATATTATTACCTTTTATCCCTGAGATGTTAAATCACCGAAAAGTATATCAATATATAATTCTCTATAAAAAATAAGGCAGATTATCTGTTAGGTTAGAATTGATATTAGATTTTCCTGATGATATACATTTAGAGGCAAAATTGACTGTTCTAATTCTTATGCAATTTACATATACGACCTCTTGATAAGTTGTGGATCGTCAACCGTGTAGTTGCATTTTGTTTGATTACTCTATTTAGGCAGATTTTACAATTGTTTAGTACCCTTTAGTGACAGCTTATAAAACTTGCAGAACATGAATGAGAAAACAATTACTCCATCTGCTTCAAATTAGATGACACATTTCGTTTTTCAAAAGTCAATTTGATTAAATTTTGAAGCTAAATTTGATTAGTTCATATTTTAAAATCAAAATTTTAGTATCCAAAAATTATACGAGAAATACTATAAGTTACAATTTTTCTCATATCAATATGATAAAAAAAATATTTTAAAATATTGGCCAAATTTCAAACAATTTGACTCAACATAAGCGATATGTCATATAAATCGGAACGGAGGGAGTAGTAGAATATTCCATCCCATTTGACAAAAATGTTTTTTCCGAAACTTCTCCAAAGGATATAGAGAACAAATATCTTATACTTTCAAGTGAAGGGAAAGTAGTTTGTAATCATGTTCAATTGTCCCTCTGTACTGTACGTACCAATGGCAGCAGCAGCTTTATGCTTTTGGAGAGGATGACAACAACTCATTCAAAACACAGGAATAGATCTTTCCATCTTTGAGTAGTTTGGAAGCAAAGTTACAATTGAGACTTTGACCAATATATGACACATCCTTATTTCTTGGTGGGATTGTTGGGTTAGTTGTATTTGTCCAGATTTTTTTACTATAATTGGGTTTCTTATCTCATGAAGGAAATGACAACATATTTACCATAATTGTGTTTTTCTTTTTCTAGAAGGAAAATATAATTCTTTCATATTTGGCTAGTCCCTTTTCTTGTAGGAAAATGTTTGGAGTTCTATAAATTGAGGATCCGTCCTTCTCATTCAGTAACATCCACAATGTAGCCATAGGGACTTGAGAGTCTTGTTTAGGGGGAGAACTTTACGGGACAAGTGTTAGTGTGTCACTTGTGTTTGACTCTTCGTGAGGTTGTTCTCTCGATATTTTGTACTCTCTTTTTATTATAGTGGATTGCTCATCTCCGCCGTGGACGTAGATCAGTTTACCGAACCACGTTAAATGTTTGTGTCTCTTTTGGTAGATTTCTCTTTGTTGTGTGATTTATCATCGTTCAAAATTTGCTGTGCTAGCTTCCGCATGACACCTGATATTTTTTCGGTCCTAACATGTCGAACCACAGATTTTTGGAATTTGTGGTCCATAACTTTTCTTTCTTTCTTTCTCTAATTTTCTTTGTTCAAACTTGGGCTTTGTTTTTTCTTTTCAGAAATCGGTTACTTATGTGGAGTTCATCACTTGCTTAATTGCTTCAATGTTCTATTATTCCTTTCAACTACTTTGTTAGACCGAGTAACTAAGGAGAGTTTACTCTGTAAATTATTCCTTCTTTTTCATAAGAATCCGTCAGAAGTAAACATCCCCTTTCATTGTCAAGTCTAGTTCTCTTTATCTTCCTACTAAGTTTATTTTCAATCTCAATTTTGTAAGAAATAAAAGTATTAAAGATATAATTTTTATTTTTAAGCAAATACAACTTAGTAAATTTAGAAAAATCAATAATAAATATTACATAATATTGTTTAACATCTCTAGTTATAGTTTGTTTAAAATACTAAGTCTGTGTGAATCAAGAATAATAATTCAGTTTCTCTATTTATAAAAAAAGTAAATCTTTTAATATTTTTAGCTTCAGTACATATTTCACACTTATTGATATTATTTGAATCTAAACTATATACTTAACATAAACTCAAGATATAATGAAGCTTGTATATTAGTGCTATCTTTTGTTCAGTTGTAGGCATGGAGGATGATCACACCCAACTATACCTTATAAAAAGGACTAAGTGGTCGTTGCAAATATATTCCGGTTAACAAGTCCGGAGTCGAATCCTACAGGGAATTAACCTATTAAGCACAACTACTGGACTCGCACAAATTCACACAATGAATCTTCAGAAATATTTAAATAACAAATTGGATGTTTACTAACTAAATATCACGTAATGAAAATGCAGTAATTAATAACTAACTACGAACAAGTTGTAGACAAGATTTGGAATATCTAACGTTATGATTTCCCCTATTGTCGGAATCCTTTCCGCTACGTTCTCTATAAATTTGCCTAAGTTTTCTCTACCGATCATGAGCTCTCTGAGTGTTGTAATTCTCTCCCGAGTAACTACCACAATTTACTAGACATATTCTTCCGAATTACGCTAGCTGGCACTAAGTATGGCTCACTCGGATCGCACCAAGGTTTCGTTATTCCTAATTCCACCTTTAAACCCTTCGTATTGAACCCTCATATACGTTAGGAGTGATGTTGTTCAATAACTACCTAAATATGCACTCTCTTCCGAGTAATACACACTAAATTGGCACAGTCAATTGAGAGCTCTTCAACCAACCACAATGTGAACGTAGTTGAACAAATAGAGAAAAAGCTACGGCAAATCTATATTAAAGTAACAAGAAAATCATCCTCCAATAGGTTCCATCAAAACCCTAGATTAGGAGTTTAGCTACTCATAGTAACAATATCCCAAGTATTTTGCATAAATTAATTACAAAGTAAAGATGAAGGAATGTAGAAATCGATGATCTATCTCCCAACGAGTGTTCCACTAGCTATTCTTGCCTCCTATCGCAAAACTCCCCCAAAAGTGGTGTTTAATGTCTATTTATATGTGTAGGGAAAGACCTAAACGACATAGGCCAAGTTCTAGTCAAATAAGGAGACGAAATAAACCTTCAAAATCCGGAGTAAGCGCGCCTCAGACCATGCCTCGCGAGGCTCCACGCGAGATGAACCTCGCCTAACACCGTGCGACGCCAGCTCCCACGCGAGCTCGAGCTCGCCTCATCCTTCGCGACGCCTGCTCCTACGCGAGCTCAGAGGCTCGCCTCGCCAGCTTCCATGCGAGATCAAAGGGTCGCCTCACGAGCTTCTTCATCTTTTCACTGCTTAATTCATTCTTTCTTCTTTCCACAGTTTTCGTGCACACTTTATTCTTTACATCTTCCTTTTGCTCTAATTTCATCTCCAATTCACCTACACATAAAATAGACTCCATTACACGCAAATAAAGTATAATTTAACATTAAATCACATAAAATATAAGGTAAATAATGTACTAAAATATGGAATTATAGCCACACATCAATACCCCAGACTTAAACATTTCTCGTCCTCGAGCAATCTAACTACACTTATAGACACGACCTTTTTAAGCAATTCTCTTAACTCATCCCACCAAGAATCTTTAAAATATAATAAGCACAAAGGTGTAACACCCTCACCTCAAGATTTGACTCACAAATACCAGCATTATTCACAATGCACTTACTTACTCTAACATGGAGGTCAACGACATTACCTCTCCATCATGAATCACGTGCCCTCACACAACAAAAGAAATTAGTTTCATGCACAATAAATTTTAAGACCGTAGGTCACTCTCTCTAAAAAATAACATTGATATGCCACAAATGATGCACCATAGGCTTTCCCGTAGTGTAATTGTCCACTAATCGAGCTCATTCAGTCTAAGATCAAATATGACTTTAATTGTTTATAATGTAGGTTGTGGGTCGGGTAGGATACATTTGGATATGAGCGACTACACCTCCCTTAAGCACTTTAATACATATAATTTAACACTCAAGCCCATACTTATGTCAAGCCAAAACTCCACCTTCTCATCAATGTACATTACCCCATATTTCTTTAAGCACAAGTATATCACTAGCCACCACCATCAAGAATAATTTTTCATACAATACAACTATATATATATATATATATATATTTCTTCAATCCAAGTGACTTTTATTGATATAATTTTTCTGTTTTATTCAACACAGTGCACCTTTNCTTCAATCCAAGTGGCTTTTATTGATACATTATTCTTTTTTTTTTCAACACGATGCACCTTTCTCGTTATTTCATTAGTTCTACTCAAAAGCCAAACCACCACCCCACACTTTAACTGTAACGACCCGGCCGGTTATTTTAAGATTTAACGCCCAGATCCCCTATTAACCGCATTTCCCGTGTTTGTTTCTGCTATTGTGAGTTTCCGGGAGGATTTATTTGGAGTTCTGGAGAGTTTTGGGATACTTAGTCCCTAAATGAGAGCTTAAGTTTTAGAATTTGGACCGTAATCGGAACAGTGTGAAGACGACCTCGGAATGGAATTTTGTTGGTCCCGTTAGCTCCGTTGGGTGATTTCGGTTTTAGGAACGTGTTCGGATTGTGTTTTGGAGGTCCGTAGCTCATTTAGGCTTGAAATGCCGTAAGTTGAATTTTTGAAGTTTCCGGTTCGATAGTGAGATTTTGATATCGGGGTCGGAATGGAATTTTGGGAGTTGGAGTAGCTCCGTAGTGTTGAATGTGACATGTGTGCAAAATTTCAGGTCATTCGGACGAGGTTTGATAGACTTTTTGATCGAAAGCGTAATTTGAGAGTTTTTGGAGTTCTTAGGCTTGAATGCGATGCTAATTTGGTGTTTAGATGTTGTTTTGAGCGTTCCAAAGGTTGGAACAAGTTTGAATGATGTTTTTGGATTGGTTGGCATATTTGGTTGAGGTCCCGGGGGCCTCGGTGAGTTTCGGGTGCTTGACGGAAGTTGAATTGGACTTAGGAAGAATTTGAGGTTGGCTGGACCTGTCATAACCGCACCTGCGTGAATGGGACCACAGAAGCGGCTGAGAGACCGCAGATGCGGCCAAGTGAGGGAAGGCTAGAAGCCGCAGGTGCGGAAGTGTGCATGCACCTGCGAGACCGCAGATGCGGTAAATTGGTCGCAGGTGCGGAAATAGGAAATTTATGAATTATAGCAGGTGCGGTTGATTTTCCGCAGAAGCGGGACCGCAGGTGCGGTCACATGGCCGCAGAAGCGGATTTGCTGGGCAGAAAAGAGAGAAAAATCGAGGGTTTGAGTTCATAAGTTGCAAAATTGAATTGGGAGCTCGGTAGGAGACGAATTTTGGAGAGATTTTCGGAGGGAGTTTGTGGGTAATGATTCTTAACTCCTTTTTGCTTATAACCCATTAATCTAAACGTGAATTCATCATCTAATTTCGGATTTGGGGAAAAATTTGGAAAAGTTTTGAGGCCTAAGTTTCGAATTTTGATTGGGGATTTGACATAGGATTTAGATAATTTTGGTATGTATGAACTCGTGAGGGTGTGAGGATTCTGAATTTGTAAATTTTACCCGATTCTGAGACGTGGGCCCGTGGGGCATTTTGGTCATTTTTCCTAATTTCCCGTATTAGCTTAGAATTAATTAGTGGAATTAGTTACTTGAAGTTTTATTTACATTATGCAATTGATTTGAATAGATTTGGGCCATTTGGAGTCGAGTACTCGTGGCAAGAGCGTGGTTTCAGGTTGATTTTTGAGCCGGTTCGAGGTAAGTGGCTTGCGTAACCTTGTGTGGGGGAAGTCCCCTTAGGATTTGGTATTGTTGATATTTGAAATGCCTTGTACGTGAGGTGACAAGTGCGTACTTGTGCTAATTATTGAAAATCCGGTTTTCATTAAGTAACTAAAATTGTGTTTCCTTTCCTGTTTATACTACTTGCAATTTAAGCCTGCTGTTAGCTTAGGGAAGCATGTCTAATTGACTTAATTGCTTATTTGCTCAACTGCCTTATTTGGATTATGTGCAGCATGCTAGGTTAGAAATACCTGTTTTACCTTGGTGTGAAATTTGATTGAATTGAGTATTCTTCGTGTTGCTGCTGTGTATTTACTTTGGGACTACGGGACGGTATCCCGGGATATCCCCCTGTATGTTTACTTTGGGACTACGAATTTGTATTCCCGGAGATCCCCCTGCAATTTTACGTTGGAACTACGGGATTGCACCCGGTAGATTCCCCCGGTACTGAGTATTTACATTTGGAACTACGGAACGGGATTCCGGTAGATCGCCGTGCACTATGAGTTGGACTACGGGACGGTATCCCGGGAGATCCACTGGATATTTATATTTGGGACTACAGGACGGTATCCTGGGAGATCCCCGGTTGTTATCTCTATGCTGAGCTATGTTCTTTCCGTGATTACTTCTGTCTCTATAATAGTTGTTGTTATTCTTATTATCCTGCGTTAGTTCATACTGTTAGCATTTAATTATATTGTCATATTCTATACTGTTTTATCTTATTTTTGAGCTATAATCAGTAGGGCCCTGGCCTTCCTCGTCACTACTCGACCGTAGTTAGGCTTGGCACTTACTGAGTACCGCTGTGGTGTACTCATGCCCTTTCTGCGCATGTTTTTCATGTGCAGATCCAGGTATTCCGACTTAGCCCTACTACTTGTTGATACCCAATTTTTCCCTATGTATTTTATATACTCAAGATGTTCTCAAAATAGTATGTACATGCATATATAAGCATGCTCAAGAGTTTTGGTATCTTTCCCTTATTTTAAAGGTTTTTAAAATCAATTTGTTGTCTATTTTAATAGTACAAAAATCAATAATTATTTCCGGACTATCATTTTTTTTGATGAATAATTTATTTTTATTTCATATTTACACCAAGATATAATTAATGTGATTTTTTGAACATTTTTATAAAATTTATTTGGTATTTTAAAGGCTAAATTGCTATAATTGCAATTATAGCCTATTTTCTGATTAACAGTATTTTGCAATTACAAAGTTGCTCCTAGTACTTTTAATTAATATTTATATGATTATTAATCAATTTAGTGCTTTTAACTGGTTTTGGAAATTATTTTAACTATTTTTAAAATAAAAAGGGAAGAAATGGCTGTTTAACATTTAGCCTCGTCCATTTCAATTATAACCCCTTTGCAATTTCAATTTTAACCACAATTGAGCCCAATCGCAACCAGCCCAAATTTTAAACCGACCCAATCCATAAAAAACCGACCGGATCCCCCCTTTTAATCTCAGCCGTTGATCTAGAAGATCAACGACTCAGATTGATTATTTCCTTTTTAATTCACAGACGACCCCTAACCCTAATACATTTTCCTCCTTCAGCCGCCCTTGAACTCCCAAATTCTCTCAAGGCTCCCCGGAACCCTAGCCTCCCCTACCTTGTTCCACCATGTTTTCACCGGCGTCCATGACTTCTCAGCCATGGACAGCCTATACCCACCTCCTATGGCTCCTGCATGTCTGTTGTTCGAAGGATCGAGGCCAGACCTCGAGGGTCTTCACCCAGGCCTTCACCGATTCGAAGATTCCGGCCATCTCCGGCCTTGCTCCGGTGGCTCTTGGTCTTTTGAGTCTGTTTATGACATTATCCGACTTAGATCGGGTATTTTCGAAGCCTTTCTCATCTCTAGGGTTCATCTGGAACCCTAAATATCGAGGTTCTCTCCGATTATTTTAGATCTATTACATGTTTGCACTGTTGCTTAAGTTTCTTAAACCTTTTTTTTCCGATTTTCTTTCAAAAAGCATTTCTTTTCGATTAGGGTTTCTGGAAAGTCCTTAAAATGTTTCTGACTCTTCTTCTTCTCTTTTCTTGGTGTGAATCGAGCTCTGCTATGTTCTTACTGTCTCTTTTCTGACTCACATGCCTTTCGCGTGTTCTTATATTTGCCTTGTTATGAAATTTATTTTATTATGCTCCGTTCTATCTCATACTGGTTTTTCACCATGCTCTCTCATGTCTATCTTATGTGTTCCTCTACTGTATTTTCCTACTGAGTTTTGATCCTTTGTTTGCCTTTACCGGACTTCGCTTGGATTATTTCTAGATGTGTTTCATCGACTGTTTCTTTAAGTTTACACTACCTGAACTCATTTAATTTTTCAAGCTTTCTTGAAACTTGTTGCCTGTACTGGTTCCTATGTTCTACTTGCTATTGTGCTTGTATGCTTCTCATGAGACTCTGAAAAGGTCTCTGAGCTCATCTCAATAGTTTGCCTCTTCATCTCTGTATCAAATTCGAGTTTAAAAACCCTAGGATTTGGGGGTTTTCTTTGGCTAAATTTGGTTTTATGTTTGGACAAGGGTTCTAGTTTGAAACCTTAAACTCTCAGACTCACTTCGAGTTTATGAATTGAATTTGAACCTTTTTCTGCGTTTGTGATTTTGAAACCCTCTTGCTTGACATGTCTATGTGTTTTATACGAGAGCTTCTCTTTCAAAGGTCTTGCCAACTTTTAATTGATTCTGAATTCCTTTAATGTTGCTTATTTGATTGTTACTGATTTTTTCCTAAATTAAAACTTTCCTTTTACCTCTTTTCTGACTCGAGCAAGGCTTTCAATGGGATTCTTTACTGGTTATTTTACTGATTCCCTTTCCTTGTTTTACAAATCAATTACCACCATGTATTTACCCTTATTTGTCTACCTTGCACGAGGTATTTACTTGATTTCCTTCCTTAAATAACTTCTGCCCATTACCGTTTGAATTTGGACTCCTTAATTAAAGGAAGTCTATAGACTGATTGATTTTAATTGGTACATAGTTCCTTAATTATTACTAAACTATGATTCTTGCCTTATTTGCTACACCTGTTTGCAATTATAAATACCCTGCTCTTTCATTAAGACACACACGATTTTAATCATCACAACTCTCTTCTAAAACTTATACTCTTGCTTCTTGATTGCAATTTGGCTTCCCTAAATC